>NC_057759.1:5261592-5261972 GCF_004010195.1 Chiloscyllium plagiosum
GAGGTACAGTTAGTAGGTTTGCAGATGACACCAAAATTGGAGGTGTAGTGCACAGCGAAGAGGGTTACCTCAGATTACAACAGGATCTTGACCAGATTGGCCAATGGGCTGAGAAGTGGCAGATGGAGTTTAATTCAGATAAATGCGAGGTGCTGCATTTTGGGAAAGCAAATCTTAGCAGGACTTATACACTTAATGGTAAGGTCCTATGGAGTGTTGTGGAACAAAGAGACCTTGGAGTCTCTTTGTTCATAGCTCCTTGAAAGTGGAGTCGCAGGTAGATAGGGTAGTGAAGAAGGCGTTTGGTATGCTTTCCTTTATTGGTCAGAGTATTGAGTACAGGAGTTGGGAGGTCATGTTGCGGCTGTACAGGACATTGG
>NC_057759.1:5262011-5276065 GCF_004010195.1 Chiloscyllium plagiosum
GGGGCTGTTTTCCCTGGAACGTCGGAGGCTGAAGGGTGACCTTATAGAGGTTTACAAAATTATGATGGACATGGATAGGATAAAAAAAAATGAAAACAAACTGCTGGTGCGCTCCCAGAGAGATAAACCTATGCCCTCTAGTTCTGGACTCCCCGACCCAGGGAAAAGATTTTGCCTGAGAGGGGAAAGATATAAAAGAGACCTAAGGGGCAACTTTTTCACGCAGTGGGTGGTATGTGTATAGAATGAGCTGCCAGTGGATGTGGTGGAGGCTGGTACAATTGCAACATTTAAGAGGCATTTGGATGGGTATATGAATAGGAAGGGTTTGGAGGGATATGGGCCGGGTGCTGGCAGGTGGGACTAGATTGGGTTGGGATATCTGGTCAGCATGGACGAGTTGGACTGACGGGTCTGTTTCGATGCTGTACATCTCTATGACCCTAATAGGGGCAAAGAGTCTGAGAGCTGGGTAGTGACGTTGAATATCCACAAGACACCTGCTAGACCTCAGCTGGAGTATTGTGTACAGTTGTGGCATATTATAAGAACAGATTTGACATATTGGAATGTGGGAGTGGTTTGGGGAGCAGAGAAGGTTTTCCAGGCAAGGTTCCACGGATGAGAAACTTCAGCGCACAGGCCTCAATGAGGCATTATACTTTTCAGCCCATACAGACATGGTACATATATTAAACCATAAGCTTTGATTTAACTGAAATTGGGAAATAATCAGGAATTTGGTTTGAAATTGGAGCTGGTGTTTTTTTTTATATCAAAAGATTGCTTTGGTTCAGTTTTCATCTCTCTGGGAGCGCACCAGCAGTTTGTTTTCATTTTTTTTTTAAATTTGTGAAGCCAGAACAGTTTGATATGGAAACTTAAAATTCTCAGAGGTGTAAGGTATATATAAAAAAAATGCTCTCACAAATCGTGAGAATGTCACACAATCAGAAACATTGATGAAACATAACATTAAAAAGACAAAAATGGAAGGAAGGAGCCAGTTAAGTAGAAAGCTGAAGAGTTGAGTGAGAATGCTAAGAACATAGAAAATAGGAGCAGGCGTAATTCAGCACCCTGTTACCCACTTTGACTGCTTTACTGTGACGAACAATATGTAAACCTAATGGGCGGGGTCTTATCTCCTGGGCATATCACAGACTAGTGATCGAGTGGGCCAGGGTAAAAATTCAAATTCCGCCCCCCAATCTTCTCCAGGAGAGCCGCTCGGTAACAGGGATCCAGTTTTAGTGCGATCTGGACTTGAGATGGTGTCTGTCGGACCCTCCCACCCAAGCCCCTTCCCATCATCAGAAGAGCCACTCTTGCAGCTTCTGCCTGTTCTTAGTCCTTTCAATAAACAATAGGTGTAGGAGTAGGCCATTCGGCCTTTCGAGCCAGCATTACCATTCATTATGATCATGGCTGACCATCGTCAATCAGCATCCTGTTCCTGCCTTATCTCCATAACCCTGCACTCCACTGTCCTTAAGAGTTCTATCCAACTCTTTCTTGAAAGTACCCAGAGACCTGGCCTCCACAGCCTTCTGGGGCAGAGCATTCCACACACCCACCACTCTCTGGGTGAAGAAGTTTCTCCTCAACTCTGTTCTAAGTAGCCTTCCCCTTATTTTTAAACTGTGTCCTCTGGTTCGGGACTCCCCCATCAGCGGAAACATGCTTCCTGCCTCCAGAGTGTCCAATCCTTTAATAATCTTATATGTCTCAATCAGATCCCCTCTCAGCCTTCTAAAGTCAAGCGTATACAAGCCCAGTCGCTCCAATCTTTCAGCGTAAGATAGTCCCGCCATTCCGGGAATTGACCTCATGAACCTCCGCTGCACTCCCTCAATAGCCAGAATGTCTTTCCTCAAATTTGGAGATCAAAATTGCACACAATATTCCAAGTGCAGTCTCACCAGGGCCCTGTACAGCTGCAGAAGGACCTCTTTGCTTCTATACTCAATTCCTCTGGTTATGAAGGCCAGCATGCTATTAGCTTTCTTCACTGCCTGCTGTACCTGCATGCTTGCTTTCATTGACTGATATACAAGAACACCTAGATCTCGTTGTACTGCCCCTTTACCTAACTTGACTCCATTTAGGGAGTAATCTGCCTTCCTGTTCTTGCCACCAAAGTGGATAACCACACATTTATCCACATTAAACTGCATCTGCCATGCATCCGTCCACTCACCTAGCCTGTCCAGGTCACCCTATATTCTCCTAACATCCTCCTCACATTTCACCCTGCCACCCAGATCCCATTGCCACCAAAGTTTGGATAGGCAAGGGCATGTGGCTCACAATGTGGCAGAAAGGATTGGGAGTGAAGTGGACAAGATGGATGGAGGGCAGCATCAATCGAAGCAGTGAAGACCCACAAACCTTTGCACTTCACAGCTGCACAAGTGCTCGCCCAAGAGAAGACCAATATACTTGTTTTTCCCGACTATCCCTGGGAATTTGTATAAACATGCCCCAACACCTGGATGGGTGCATCTTGAGACAAAGAGATCAGTTCATCTAACAACATGACTCACAGGATATTCTCAGGAGAATACTGTTACTGTAGGGTGTTGTATGTGTCGATGTGGAAGATTGGTATCTGTAATCCCCATCATGCTCCTTTTCAGCAGCCCCAATGATATAAGTCTTCCCCTTGAATTCTTTGCTAGTGTTGTTTACAATCCAGTTATAGCTCATCGAATGAAGCTCTCGATCTGCATTGCAGCTAAGAGTAATCCAGTCTCCAGTTAAGAATCTGTCCCACATTGGCTCCTTCATTAGCATGGGTGCTCCAGTTTCCACTGATGAACCTAACCCTCAGAGAAACACACACACTCAAGGGGGAAGAATTGAAATCACCTTAATGCAATAGCTTGCCACTCTGACAGCTCAAGCTGGCTTGGGCTGATGAGAGGTAAGTAACATTCTCACCTCACAAAATGTCAGGAAATGACCATCTCCAACAAGAAAGAATCTAACCATCACTCCATTGACATTCAAAAGTATTACCATCACTGATCCAATCAATAGCAATATCCTGGGGGTTACCATTGAGAGAGAATCTTGCCATTGCCACTTGACATTCAATGGTGCTACTATCACTGAATCCGCTCAAAATCAATATCCTGGAAGTGACCACTGAGACAGATTCTCACCATCACCCCTTGACATTCAATGGTATTACCATCACTGATTACCTGCACTATTAACATCCTGGGTGTTACCATTGAAAGAGAATCGAACCATCATCCTTTGACATTCAATGGTGTACCATCAGTGAGTCCCTCTCACTATAAGCATTGGGGTGGGGGTGTAGGGTATTTACAATTGAGAAATTAACCATCACCCCTTATTATTTAATAATGTTACTAACACTGAATCCCCCACTGGCAAAATCCTAGCAGTTACCATGGAGGGAAGATTGAACAATCGCCTCCTTGATGTTCAACGTGTGATGATGCTGACACTTTAAAAAATAGGTTATTTTGCCCTGGGTTTCTTTTATTTTGAAGCGAGAGTGCCAAGTCAGGCGTGCTCAAGTGTCTAGGTCAAAAGGTCTTTAGGTTTTTCTAAAACAAATGTTAACAATGGAAGGGGAGTCTAGATTGGAGTGGTGCTGGAAAAGCACAGCAGGTCAGGCAGCATCGAGGAGCAGGAAAATCGATATTTCGGGCAAAAGCTCTTCATCAGGCATAGGCCTCTATTCCTGATTAAGGGCTTTTGCCCGAAACGTCGATTTTCCTGCCCCCTCGGATGCTGCCTGACCTGCTGTGCTTTTCTTGCACCACTCGAATCTAGACTCTGGTTTCCAGCATCTGCAGTCCTTGTTTTTACCTCATGGAAGGGGAGTGGCTAGTTCTCCCAGACCAGGCTTCCTACATTTTTTTTCAATTGTAGCAGTCACAAGAAGGGTTGCAAGCTTCAGTAATTGACTTCCTCTGAGATCTCTCTTGTCGTTGTTCCCTCCTGAATTGGATTCATGCCTGTACGAATCTCTGTCTGAAGTTACCTTTTTGTCAAAGGATGTATTATGAGATGTTCAAATATTGGAACAATAAATGAGTTAAGTTGCTGTATTGGGTTAGTTACATTTTCTAATAGTTGAGTTCCTCTAAATTCCCCTTTCTTTTGTTCATGTTTCAACTCTTGTGTTCAAATAAATTCTGCTTTGCTTAAAGCGAGTGGTTTAACCAATTTCATCACAATTGAAATGCCCACTTCACATCACCCTTTACAATAAGAAGGAAAAAACACAGGATCTCTAGGTTACCTTCTTAAAATGTTTGAAGTGGGTCTGGCCTGGTCCATATAAAATTGCAGTACCATCACTGAACTCCCTCTTCCCCACCGATCCATACCCAAGTAGTTACCATTTTGAGGGAGAATGTATCTATCGCCCCTTGAAACTCAATGGTGTCAGCATCACTGAATTGCCCACCATCAACATCCTGGGGGTTACCATCGAGAGAGAATCAAACCATTAGCCCTTGGCATTGAAGGCTATTACCATGAGTGAATTCACCTCATTGTTAACAGCCTGGCAATTACATTAACCAGAAACAGAACTGGACTCGCCAGCTATGTGCAATGGCTACACGAGTAGGTCAGAGGCTGGGAAACCTGCAGTGAGTAACTCACCTCCTAACTCCCCCCAAAGCCTGTACACCATTAACAAGGCACAATGGATAGTCATCATGGTATTATGCATAGGGAATCATGTCTCTAACTCGACTGAGTTTTTTTTTCCATATATGAACAAAAGGATTTATGAAGGCAGAGCAGTGGACAGTGCTTGAACGAACTTCAGTAAGCTTTGACAAGGTTCTGCACGGTAGATTGGTTAGCAAGGTTAGATCACATAGAATACAGGAAGAACAAGCCAATTGGATACAGAACTTGCTGCAAGGCAGGAGACAGAAGGTTGCTTTTCAAATGGAAGGCCCGTGATCAGCAGTGTGTCAAAAGGATCAGTGCTGGGTCCACTGTTTTTCATCATTTAAGTGAACAATTTGGATGTGAATATAAGAGGTATGGATTCCTAAATTTGCAGATAACACCAAAATTGATGGTAAAACAGACAGGGGAGAAAGTTATTTCACAGTACAATTGGACCTTGATCAGATGGGTCAAAGGGCCGAGGATTGGCAGTTGAAGTTTAATTTAGATCAGTGTGAGGTGTTGCATTTTAGTAAGGCAAATCTGGGCAGGAGTTACAAAACTGATGGTAGAGTCTTGGGAACTATTGCCAAACAAAGAGACCGTGGAGTGCAGGTTCATATTTACTTAAAAGTGGCATTGCAGATGGAGAACATAGTGAAGAAGGCATTTAGCTTGCCTTTATTGGTTAGTACATCGAGAATAAGAGTAATGGTTTGGTTAGGTCACTTTTGGAATACTGCTAACGTTGGTTAGGTCACTTTTGGAATACTGCTAACGGAATGATGTTGTGAAACTTGATTGGGTTCAGAAAAGATTTACAAGGATGTTGCCAGGTTTGGAGCTTTGAGCTGAAGAGGCTGGAGCTGTTTTCCCTGGAATGTTGGAGGCTGAGGGATGTTTATAAAATCATGAAGGTCACGGATAGGATTAATAGCCAAGGTCTTTTTCCCAGGGGAGGCGAGTCCAAAACAAAAAGGCACAGGCTTAAAGTGAGAGGGAAAAGATTTAAAAAGGACCTAAGGGACACCGTTTTCATGCGGAGTGTGTTGTGTGTATGGAATGAGCTGCCAGTAGAAGTGGTGGAGGCTGGTACAATTACAACATTTAAATGGCATCCGGATGAGGACATGAATAGGAATGAATAGGATAGGGGAGAAAGTTATTTCACAGTACAATTGGACCTTGATCAGATGGGTCAAAGGGCCGAGGATTGGCAGTTGAAGTTTAATTTAGATCAGTGTGAGGTGTTGCATTTTAGTAAGGCAAATCTGGGCAGGAGTTACAAAACTGATGGTAGAGTCTTGGGAACTATTGCCAAACAAAGAGACCGTGGAGTGCAGGTTCATATTTACTTAAAAGTGGCATTGCAGATGGGATTTAGAGGCTTTAGAGGGAAATGGGTCAAATGCTGGCAACTGGAACTAGGTTAGCTCGAGATACCTGATTAACATGGATGAGTTGGACTGAAGTGTCTGGATCAGTGCTGTGCATCCTGTTGACTGTAAGTCAGAAGTTTGATGGACTTGAAATGTTAAATCTGAACTTTTTAATCTCTCTCTCCACAGACGTTGCCAGAGTTGCTGAGTTTCTTCTGCACTCTCAGGTTATGTTTCAGATCTCCCACACCGACAGTACTTTGCTTCAATTGCGTAAACACTGGCATTAGTGCTGACACTATGGAGTTCATCAATATGTAATAAAATAGGGACTGGGACTCAACATACCTTCTCATATTTGTAGAATCATCACTTGCCCTGAAAATACACAATTAGACACAATCAATAAGTTTCATGGGTCTTACGTGAATAAAGGGAAAACAATTCAATGGTTCCATCTTTGAAAATTGTTCTATCCAAAAGTCATGCTTTAAAATACAACCAAGTGATGTATCCTAGGCATTTGGTATGCTTTCCTTTATTGGTCAGAGTATTGAGTACAGGAGTTGGGAGGTCATGCTACCTTATAGAGGTTTACAAAATTATGATGGGCATGGATAGGATAAATAGGCAAAGTCTTTTCCCTGGGGTCGGGGAGTCCAGAACTAGAGGGCATAGGTTTAGGGTGAGAGGGGAAAGATATAAAAGAGACTTAAGGGGCAACTTTTTCCATGCAGTGGAGGGTACGTGTATGGAATGAGCTGCCAGAGGAAGTGGTGGAGGCAGGTACAGTTGCAACATTTAAGAGGCATTTGGATGGGTATATGAATAGGAAGGGTTTGGAGGGATATGGGCCAGGTGCTGGCAGGTGGGAGTAGATTGGGTTGGGATATCTGGTCAGCATGGACGGGTTGGACTGAAGGGTCTGTTTCCATGCTGTACATCTCTATGACTCTAATGTCTTTTCCATTATCCAAAGAAAACTGAATTGGGATGTAGACTCAGGTCTGATATGGAGAGATTTTTCATCAGGATGGAGAATCGAAGGTCTTAGGGAAAAATGATCAGATTGGCCATGAACTCATCAAATGGCTGTGCAGAGTCGATGGGCTGAATGACCTACTGCTGATGCCATGCTTTAACGTGAAGGCACAGGCTTTCATTTCTTCAGTGGTTATGCATAATACAGCTCATTTGTTGAGATCCCGTAGTAGGTTTTTGTACAAAATATGGAGTTTCTATATTGAAGGTGATTTACTGGTTTGGATCAGAAATTGGCTAGCTGAAAGAAGGAGGGTGGTGGTTGATGGGATGTATTCATCCTGGAGCTCAGTTACCAGTAGTGTGCCATGAGGATCTGTTTTGGGGCCGCTGCTCTTTGTCATTTTTATAAATGACCTGGATATGGGCATAGAAGGATGGGTTAGTAAATTTGTGGATGACAGTAAGGTAGGCAGAGTTGTGGATAGTGCCAAAGGATGTTGTGGTTTACAGAGGGACATAAATAAGATGCAGAACTGGGCTGAATAGTGGCAAATGAAGTTTAACGCAGAAAAGTGTGAGTAGTTTATTTCAGAAGAAATAACAGGAATGCAGAGTACTAGGCTAATGGTAAAATTCTTGTCAGTGTAGATGATCAGAGAGATCTCGGTGTCCAGGTGCCTAAATTCCTGAAAGTTGCCATCCAGGTTTATAGGTTGTTAAGAAGATATGTGGTGTGTTGGCGTTTATTGGTAGGGGGATTGAGTTTTGGAGCCAGGAGGTCATGTTGCAGCTGTACAAGACACTGGTAAGATCCCACTTGGAGTATTGCATACAGTTCTGGTCACTGCATTACAGGAAGGATGTGGAAGCTTTGGAAAGTGTTCAGAGGAGATTTAGTAGGATGTTGCCTGGTTGGAAGGAAGGCTTTACGAGGACAGGCTGAGGGAACTGAGGCTGTTTTCGTTGGAGAGAAGGAGGTTAAGAGGTGACTTAATCGAGATTTATAAGATAATCAGAGGGTTAGATAGGATGGACAGTGAGAGCCTTTTCCCTCAGATGAAGGCTAACACGAGGGGAAATAGCTTTAAATTGAGGGGTGATAGATAAAGGACAGATATTAGGGGTAGATTCTTCACTCAGAGAGCAGTAGGGGCATAGAACACCGTCTGCAACAGCAGTAGACTCGCCGGCGTTAAGGGCATTTTTAATAGGCATTGGACATACATATGGTTAATAATTGGTTAGATGAGCATCAGCTTATTTTTGCAGGTCGGTGCAACATCGCGTGCCGAAGAGCCTGTACTATGCTGTAACATTCTATGTTCTATGTACTTGTTTGTGTCAGTACTTGAGTAAAAACGTGTGAATCTGTGTGCATGAGCGAGTGTGTGCATGCGTAAGTGTGGATGTGTGAACAGCAGTACGCTTGTGTGCGTGAGAATCTGCATTTGAGAGTGTACCGTGAGAGAGTGGAGTCCGTGTGTGTGCGCGCGTGAGAGAGTGGAGTGTGTGTGTTTGCGTCTGTGTGTGAGAGAGTAGAAGGTTATGGGTGTGCACGTTTTGTGAGAGAGTGTGTGCAAGAGTGTGGCTGTGTGTGTCTGAGAGGGAAAGACACAGACAGAGATGGAACAGGTACCGATCAAGAAAAGCAGAGAAAATGAGTGAGAGGGAGAGAGACAGGCAGCCAGAGACACAAGAAGGCTAAAGAAAGAGAGGGAAGCAGGGACAATGGTGGAGAGACAGAGCGCGAGAGCGAGAGCGAGAAAAAAAAATGGAGAGATAAACAGAAAAAAAAAGGTAGGGAGATCGAGGACCGGACGAGCGCGAGATAGACAGAGTCAGCAGGAGTCAGATGGAGGAAGAAGAGAGATGGTAATTAAGAGATCAGTTTTCGCAGAGAGAGAGATTATGAGTGAGAGGGATAGCAAGATACAGAGACAGATAGGATGGACAAAGAGCGAGTATGTGTGGGAGCAAGAAAAAAAAGGGGGAAACAGTTGGGAGACCAAAAGAGAAAAAGGGAGAGGAGAGAGAAAATAGGGAGGTGGAGGGATGGGGAAGGGAGAGGGGACAGAGAGAGGGGGAGAGAGAGGAGGGAACACAGACAGATTCAGAGAGAGACACAGGGAGTGAGATGTTCTCAGGGCCTGTGTGTACTTCCCACTGTGAGCAGAGAGTGAATGTTGAATTTATTGAAAAAAACAGGAATAAAAAGGGCTGGGCCCTGCAATTAATGCAAGGCCCATCCAACAATGTCCATGCCCTGTGAAGTATATAAAAAGACACATCAATTGCTAATAACATTCTGTTCAAAGCGTCCATTCAGCCCCTCAAGCCTCCTATACTCTTCAATAGAATCACGGTTGATTCTGTTTCTCAAAGCCATATTCCTCATTTTGTCTTCATTCCACTTGGTTCTTTTCAAAGCTGAGTGCGTGAGAAAGAGTGTGTGAGAGAGGGTGAGAGAAAGAGTATGCGAAAGAAAGAGAAAGAATGTGTAAGAGAAGACTGTGTGAGGGAGTATGTGTGCGTGTGTGCGAGTGAGAGAGTGAGCATTTGGCTGGGAAATGCCAGCACTCATGTGCACTGCTGTCTGTACAGAATCTGGACAGGATTCTGCTTCTGTTCACATTCCCATTGTACATTGAGCTGAGGGCAGGCTGAAGGACAGATTTATCACTTGCACCAACCCCGAAATGGTGATAAAACCTGGAGGTACATACCGAGTAGTAGGAGAGCAGAGAAGATCTCCATCACACTGCCCTGTCTGATCCGGGTGTGTATTCAGTTAGTGACTCAGTCTGCTTGTCTGATCCTGCTGGTGGCTGGAGAGCAGGGGCGAAGTAGGCACAGCCAGAGAGTCTGAGAGAGATCGAGGTGGGAGACAGTTGTCAGTCACCCAGAACTTCCTTCACCACAACTCCCTCCCTCTCCCCCACTCTCAATACTCATTACACTCCATTCCCCTTCCTGGTTATAAACCTCAGCCCTCAATGCGCTCAACAATCCAGGCTCGACAGCCCTCTCTGGTAAAGAATTCCATACATTTACTCCTCTTGGAGAGAAGAAATTCCTCCTCACCAACTGCACAGAAGCCAGCTCACTCCCCCCTGTACAATTCTTGGGGTGAAACTGGATTGGCCATTACTCCCCATCTCTGTTTCCAATCTGACCTATCCCATTGTCCTGAAACAGTGACCTCTCATTCTAGATTGTCCACATGAGGAAACATCCGTTCTCTGTCTTCTTTGACAATCCCCCCTTTTGCGTCTTACATCCCTCAGTTAGATGTCCTCTCTTCCTTCACAACTCCAGACACTATAGGCCTAATGCATGTCCTATGCCATTTTCTTTTTCAAGACCAGGGCCTCGATAATTCTCATCTTTCACGGAGCCCTACTGCGGCCAGGAACGTGCCCTGAAGCCTCATTAACTCCAAAGGATTCCTAGTCCATTCATTCATCGGAAGATTTGGCAGATGAATGCATGGCTGCAGACTGATGCATGGGGCAGGAATTCTGACTCTTGGATGATTGAAGTAGCAGTGACATGTACAAGAAGGATAGATTATATCTAAGCTGCAGGGGGACCAATATTTTGTGTAAGTGTGTTCAGGAAGAATTTCTCACGCAGTGTATAGATGACTCAACTAGAGAACGGGCAAACTTAACCTCCTCTTAGGAAATAAGGCAAGGCAAGCCTTGGAAGTGTTAATGAGGGACCACCTTGGCACCAGTGACAAAAATTCCATTAATTTTCCAATAGCTCTGGAAAAGGAAGGGTCCACAAGTTAACGTTCTAAATTGGGGCAAGACCAAATATGATGGTCTTAGACAGGAACTTTCAAGAGTTGATTCAAGGAGGCTGTTTGCAGGCAAAGGGACGTGTAGTAAATGGAAGGCTTTCAGAGGTGAGTTAATGAGGGTTCAAGGACAGAATATTCCTGTCAGCGGTAGAGTACTTTGGATGCCCAGAGCTATAGAGGCCCTGGTCTTGAAAAAGAAGGCATATGACATGTATAAGCAGCTGCCAACCAGTGAATTCCTTGAAGAGTACAGAAGCTATCAGAGTATGCTTAAGAGAGAAATCAGGAGCACAGAAAGGGGACATGAGATGGCATTAACAGATAAGGTAAAGGAGAATCCAAAGATATTCTACATGTACATGAAGGAAAAAGAGTAACAAGGGAGAGAATGGGGTCTCTTAAAAATAAATAAGGTCATCTGCAGGCAGAGCAACAAAAGATGGGTGAGATTGTAAATGAAACTTTCTTGTCAGTATTTTCCATGGTGAAAGTTATGGAGTCCAGGAAACTTGGGAAAATAAATTGTGATGTCTTGAAGGGTGTCCATATTACACAGGAGGAGCTGGAGGAATTCTTAAAATGTATCAAGATAAGTAAAATCCCGGGACCTGATGGAGTGTGTCCCACAATTTTTTTGGAAGGCTAGGAAGGAAATTATGGTGACCCACAAAATTTGGCTAATGATGTGACATTATTTAAGAAAGGTTGCAGGGAAATGCCTGCAAACTACAGACCGGTGAGACTAATGGCTGTGATGGCTAAGTTGTCAGAGGGGATTCTGAGAAACAGAATCTATAGGCATTTGGAAAGGTAAGTATTCATGTGGAGTAGTAAGCATGGCTTTGTGCAAGGGAAACTGTATGTCATGAATTTGTTTGAGCTTTTTTGAAGGAGTGACCAAGAAAGTAGATTAGGGATAGATGTCGTGATAGATATTGTTTACATGGACTTCAGCAAGGTCTTTGACAAAGTACTGCATGTTAGATTGTTGAGTAAGGTTAAATCTCAAGTGGTCCAGACAGAGCCAACCCATTGGATACAGAATTGTCTTAACGGTAGAAGATGGAGAGTAGTGGTAGAGGGCTGTGTTTCAGAATGGAGGCCTGTGACCACCTATGTGCCACGGGAATTGATGTTGTGTCCACTATTATTCATCATATCCATAAATGGTTTGGATGAGAAAATAGGATGTATAGTTAGTCAGTTTCCAGATGACACCAAGATAGGTGGGAGAGAACTGTGAAAAGCGTTATCTAGGAATCTCACTTAGAGGAGTCTTGTGTCTGGCCCTGGCATTCCTTGTGCGATTTCACCATTCACCTCCCTGGGTCAGGAATATGAGATTTAACTTGGTGCAGAGTCTTCTCCCCATTAGCAATTCAACTGGAGCTGTCCCTTTAGCTGCAATGACAGGTAGTTTAATCATCAAATGGAAGCCGATACAGTTTAGTATCATGTGAAATTGCAGGCTATTTCTATAAGCCTGCCTTCTAAGTTTAGATTGCTCTTTCTGTCAGACATTTGGACGATGACTGCTATGCAGCTGTCCTTACATGCCAAATACCATTCGACTCTAGGAAATACTCAAATTCCTTGCTGGTAAATGATGGCCTATTGTCCATGACTAACACGTCCAGGAATCTGTGTGCTGCAAATGATGCTCGCAACTTGTCAATTGTAATCCTGGTGTTTGACGAATTAATTCTCTTCATGTGCAGCCACTTTGAATGGGTGTCCACAATGACAAAAAAACATACAAAGCGCCCATGAAAGGACAGGCATCATCGGCAAGTAACCGAGTCCAGGGTTTACCCGATCATTCCCATGAATGGCAGTAATTTTTGTTCTTGTTGACACTCTGAGCACAGCCACACTGATGTAGCAATGTCAGCATTCAATCCTGGCCAACAGACAGAACTTCTCACCAACATCTTCATTGTGTGAGCCCCTGGTGGAGTTCAGCCAATATCTGGGAGGGGAGACTCAGTCTTGCTCCCCATAATAGTATTCTGTCCTCTCCGGTGATCTGGTCTTGCCGTGTCCAGAACCATTTCAATTCCTGTTGTGATGGCCCTTTTGTTTTGCCATCGCCACCAGCTGTTTCAGTTTTGCCAGAATGGAACCTTTATGTGTCCACAGTCCTCAGCAGTGATCAGAAGGGTGACCAGAAAGTTAAAATCCAGGGCAGTTTCTTCCAAGGGAGACACTGCCAGTGGTGTATCCACCAGAGAGATATTCCTCAAGGCACCCACAGTACCATTTGGCTTCCCAGACAATGTTCCGACTTGTAACTGCATACTCAGAATAAGAGCTCACCACTGAACTTGACCTGAGTCTGTGGGCGGCATGGTCCTGTCCTCATTAAGTAACTCTGGCAGGAGTTCATGATCCATTACTACCACAAATTTAGATCTGCAAAAGGTACTGATGGAACTTTCTCACACCAAAGATAACTACTATCTGGGTGTATCAGCCAATGTCTGGGAAGCGCATGCTAGCAGGCGTTCCTCTCTGCTGGATTCACCAGTAACCCAACACTATCCCTGATACCGTACAGGGATGCATCGCATGTCAGCACCACATCTAGCTTATGATCATAGTGTGCCACACCTTAGATAACAATAGTGTTTTTATTTTCACTTCCCTAAAGGCAACATCTTCACCATCAGGCCATTTCCTAAGCTGATCCTTTTTCTATAGCAAACATAAGGATGCTTAGACAGAGGCAAGGTGATATTTGAATTTTCTGTAATATCAACACAGGGAAAGACCTATGCTCTGGTACAGGTGTGAGAGCCAAGCACCTTTGATCTCCCTCACATCATCTTCCACTGGACCTAACTCAATCTTGTTGATGCTGTAGTGCAAGTAGGTCACTTGTGGTGCCTGGAACACTAATTTTTCCTTCCAAAGGCAGACCCAGTAGGTCCAAGATCTGTAAATCAACGAGGTAAAAACAATGACTGCAGATGCTGGAAACCAGATTCTGGATTAGTGGTGCTGGAAGAGCACAGCAGTTCAGGCAGCATCCAAGGAGCTTTGAAATCGACGTTTCAGGCAAAAGCCCTTCATCAGGAATAAAGGCAGTGAGCCTGGAGCGTGGAGAGATAATGTGGAGGAGGGTGAGGGTGGGGAGAAAGTAGCATAGAGTACAATGGGTGAGTGGGAGAGGGGATGAAGGTGATAGGTCAGGGAGGAAAGGGTGGAGTGGATAGGTG
>NC_057759.1:5276404-5295657 GCF_004010195.1 Chiloscyllium plagiosum
TGGGTTGTAGGGGGGCGTGGACCTGACCAGGTAGTCACGGAGGGAACGGTCTTTGCGGAAGGCGGAAAGGGGTGGGGAGGTAAATGTTCATTATTGGTCTTCCCACTTATTAGCAAATCATGCAGATAAATGGAGACCTTGGGTAGATCTTGCAAACTGTTTTCCATTATGTTCTGGAAAAAGACTTGGGTTAAGGTTACCCCAAAAGGCCATCTCATATACTGATACAAAGCCTTATAGGTATTAGTTGTAGCATAATTAGGGAATCCTAATCTAACCGCAACTGCATGTATTCATGGTTGATGTCCAGCTTCGTCAAGAACAACCCCAGCAAACACCCGCCCACCCCAGCTAGTTTTGCATATGAATCCTCCAGGCAAGGGATTAATTGTTCTGAGACTTCTCTGAAAAGTTTTCAGGTATTTAATTAGGACTTCGCTCCGGCAGCCATTTTCTAATCAAAATATGTTTAGCCAATCAAGTTGAATCTTTCTCACCCAATTCCACCCCACCGTAAACTTTTGCTACAGTAGTAACTCAACCAGCAACTTCTCATAAGGGACCAGAACTGAAGTTGTACCCTTAAACAGTAGGCGTTCCCCAGTATAGGTTCTCAGCCTGGCCGAGATCTTCCACAAACTTTGGTAAAAATTGGGTCCACAATCAATGATACAGCCACATGACAGCGACCTCCATTAGACCTGTGTGACTATTTAATGAGACATTTATTTTGGTTGGTTCAGGTTTGGATGTGAATCAGCAATTTAATTGTTCTAAACCAGCTGCAGGTGGACTTTCAAAAGGTGTGTACACTCCTGGATACTGGACTATGAGTTCTCTAAGTGGGACCATTTTGCTGTCTCAATGTTGTGTGCCAGCAGAAATTAAAAGGGCCAGTCAGCCTGGATCCTTGAGAAAATTCTAACCATTTAGTCATGGCTTTGTTTAAGTTTTTGCTGTGGGTAGACTGAAGGGGTCTTCTGCTTCAAATAGGTCCTGAGTGTGGCTGTCCAATTGCTCTCACTCAAGCCATGTTCATTAAGGTCAGTCAGCCTGGCGAGGGTACCCACTTCAGTTGGCATACTCTGTAAATCAAAAGCTGCACATGCTGCATTTTCTAATGATAAAGCCAATTGTGGTGCCAGTTTGAAATCTAGTTGGACTTCAGTGAGTAGGTGCTTTTGCATGGTCACATCATTAATCCCACATACTAATCACCTCTCAGCATCTCACAAGGGTTAATCCAAAATCACATGCCTCTGCCAGTGTCTCAGTGTCTCAGAATTAGTGGAGGCTGTGGTCATCATGTTGCTTAGCTAAATCTGTCAACTCATGAAAGGATTGAGTATCTGCTGCCTCCTGGAAAGTTAGGTACCTAATGACCAAAAGAGCTGTGGTCCACACTGTCGGGAGAATTACTTATTGCTCTTCATCTGCCCCAATTTCATCATATCCACATACTGTGCTCAGTCTTTGGCAGGAACTAACAAATCAAGCTTCCCAAATAGCGGTTTGATGCCAGAAATGTTTACACTAATTCAAAGTCAACTATAAAGTGAATCACTTCAGGGGTATGCTTTTCCCTTATCACCACTGAAATAACTGCATGAAGACTGGTATCCTATCACCAAGTCACTCTTTACTGACACATGGATAGTATACAGCACTGAACCAGCTAGCACTGAGCCACCTCCCAAAGTGAACAGAAGCTCTGATATTCCTGTTTATATCTGTCATCCAAGTCTCCCTAACTGGACCAAACTAAGAGCCCAATCAGGGAACTCAGATTCTATGAGGTCCACCTGGCTGACCTTCTTCCAAACATTATAAGAGATGTCTATGAAAACACAACAAGGAGAATCTCCCTGGCTAAATACTGTCAGATTTCGAAGTACATGTTTCAAAACTATCAGTGCAAATTGAAAAAAAATCAGGTCAAAAAGCAGAACTCAACAAGAAAGCAAAATCACCAGTGGTTGGGAAAGATGGTCAGTGAGTGCTGTCTAATTCAAAACTTAAGGCAGACAAAGTGGCAAAATATTTAGGCAAGTCAGAGAAAAGGACATGTTTCAGGAACACACAGATGGTGCTTAAAGCAGAGAAGTCTTTTTGTGAAAATAAAAATGTGCAAGAAGAGCTTTTATGGATATGTAAAAGGAAAGAGAGAAGCAATCTGTAGGAAATGACCTAAAAACTATAGGATTTTCGAAGATGGTCATTAATTCTTAGCCACATTACTGGTAAAAAGGAAGGAGTGTTGTGCATCTTAAAAGTATTAAGGGAGATAAGTCCATGGGCCTTCTGAGACAGGTGAGTGAACAAGTTGCTGGAGTATTGACAGATATCTTTGTATCCACTTTGTTCACAGGTAAGGTCCCAGAGGACTGGAGAATAGCCAATGTAGTTCCCATTCTTTAAGAAATTGCAGGCCTATGAGTCTTATGTTGATGATAGGGAATTTAGTGGAAAAGATGTTCAGGGACAAGATCTGTACGCATTTTGAAGCGAATGGACTTATTACTCACATACAACATGTTTTTTTTCCTCGCGGTGAGTTCATGCCTCATTAACTTGATCGGGTTTTTGAGAAGAGGTCAAAGATGATTGATGAGGGAAAAGTCCATATTGTCTATATGGACTTCAGTAAAACCATTGACAAGATCCCTCCTGGCAGACTGGTTCAAAAGGTGAAGTTACATGGTTTCAACGGTGAACTGGCAAGGTGGATACAGAACTGGCTTAGTCATAGGAGACAGAGAGTAGCAAAGGAAGGATGCTTTTCGGAGTGGAGGCTTGTGACTAGCGGTCTTCCACAGGGATCGGTGCTAGGACTTCGTGATCTACATAAATGAGTTGGAGGAAAACATGGTAGGTCTCAGTAATAAGTTTGCAGACAGTACAGAGTTTGGTGGAGTTACAGATAGTAAACAAGATTGTCAGAGGATAGAGATCAGTAGGAAGCATGGGCAGAAAACTGACAGATGGAGTTTAATCTGGACAAAAGTGGGGTGATTTGTTTTGGTTTGTCATGTAGAGATGGAAAATATACAGTGAATGGCAGAACTCTGAGCCAAATTGATATGTCGGGAGATCTGGGTATGCAGGTCCACTGATCACTGAAGGTGGCAATGCAGGTAGATAACATGGCCAGACAGGCTGCCCAAAATAATTCATTTATAATGAACTTCAATATAGTGGCCATAAATTAAAGCATGCTGGGAAATGGAAACCAACCATAATAAAAGTGACTGTGTCAGTCCGCACACTGCAGAATGCAGACAGACTGCAGCTGCCCACAGACAGTTTGCAAACAAACCTGACAGCTGCAGACCCTGCAACACACACCTGGAGTTGGGCGCTGAATCGGACAATGGAATGTCACCATCGGGATGATCAGGAGCATTGAGTCATTTGCTAGACACAGAGGCGCACAGTTCCATTATTTGGAGGGGCTATCTGCACACAGCACCTACCATAATGGACATCGATGAGCCAACACCTGGCTGGGTCTGATTGAACAGGGTACTCGAACCTGGTCAATCCATTAGCAGGTCCCCAAGTCCCTCCCAAAAGGGCGTGAAGGTTTGGAATGACGAGAATCGCCATAAAACCCCACTCAGTGTGGTAAATCGAGAATAACCATTGCAAGTGAAGACACATCCAAGACAACTGGAAGGCGAGAAGGACATCGCCACATGGAGCTCAGCCAGGTTCTAGTGTGGTGATATATGATCATACAAAGTTAAGGTAAAGCATAAGATAGTTTGTGGTGTGTCTTGTTAGCTTCTAGTATACTTTGTTGTCCTAATATTAATTGCGTCAAATAAATGAGTATTATTATTAAGAGTCAATTCACAGTTCTTCTGCTGATTATAAGAATTTAAACACACCGTGTTGCAGGTGCAGCAATAAGATGGTTAAAAAGGCCTATGGCATGCTTTCCTTTCTTGGAAGGTGCACTGAGGATAACAATAGGCAAGTTATGCTGCAGCATTAGGCCACACTTGGAATATTGTGTAGAGTTCTATTCACCACACTACCAGGAGGATGTGAATGTTTTGGAGAGGGTATAGAAAAGGTTTACGAGGATGTTGGCTGGTAAGTGGGATTTTAGCTATGAAGGAAGGTTAGATAGACTGGGTTTATTTTCACTGGCACGCAGGACGTTGAGGGGCGACTGGATAGAAATTTATAAGATTGTGAAAAACATGGATAGGGTGAAAGGTATGATGCTTTTCTCTCCTAGATCAATTCTACGAGACATAGGTTCAAAGTATTGGGGGATGGTGGTGGAGAAGTCTAAAAGAGACATGTGAGGCAGATTTTACACACAACGGGTAGAGAGTGCCTGGAATGCATTGCCAGAGGAGATGGTGGAAGCTGACAAATATCAGCATTCAGGAAGCTCCTGGGCAAATGCATGAATGAAAGGGAATGCAGGGATACAGATTAGCATAGAATGGCAAAATGTGTTGGTGCAGGTTTGGAGGGTTGAAGGACCTGTTCCTGTGCTGTATTGTCCTTTGTTCTTAATGCACTTAATGTTTCCAGGTGACCTTCATTCACTGTTCCAGGATATAGATCAAGTATTAGTGATTTGTCTCCCTTTAACATCATTACATAGCCCAGCACCATTTCCTTCCTAATCACTTTTGCCCTTTCACTCAACTCCTGGTTCTCTAACATTTCTGGGCACTTATTTGAGTCCTCTTTTGTGAAGACAGAAGTATAATACAAGTCCCAACCTTCTGCCACTTCTTTGTTCCTAGTATAATTTTACTTGGATTCTGACTGTACTCGATTGACTTTTATCTTTATAGACTCGTTGTTCTCACATATTTCTAGATGTTTTTACACTAGAATTTCTCCTACACTCCCCTACACTATTTTCCACCCTTGAGCATTTATTATCTTTCTCTGCTGATTTTTAAAATGCTCCTAATCCTTAGGTTTGCTGTTTTATTTTCTCAAGCAATTTTACGTTTCTTCTCTTTGGTTCTTTACTCTCCGGAATCAATTTTTGTAACTAATAGCAAAGCCACCTTTCCTTTTTCACTTGCGTCAGACAGGAATGAGTAATTCCGAGGGTGCTATATTTAAACATGAACCATTCCCTATCCAACATTAACCACTTTAATATGATTCCATAATCCATCCTTGCCAATTCGTGTCTCTTATACCCAGAGTTCCTTTTATTTAGATTCAGGACGCCAGCTTCTAGTTCAACAACTTGACCCTTCAACTTGATGAAGAATGCTGTCATATTATGGTCACATTTCCACAAAGGATCTGTACATAACAAGCTTGTTAATTCATCATTTCTCATTGCAAAGTATCCCAGCTAGAACAGCTTGTTGGCTAGTTGGTTCTTCAAGATTCTGATCTAAAGAACCATCTCTTTCTCAATCACACACACAAACTTCAAGAAGGCAGCTCACCACCACACACAAGTACAACTAAAGATGAGCAATAAATACTGGCCAGCCAGCAACACTCACAACTTAGACATGAATAAATGGCAAACACACACACATTCATGGAAATAGTTCACTACTTTGTTTTGTCCAATCCAAACGCAAATTAAAGTCACCCAGCATTACAGATGCACCGTTACTGCAGAAATCTCTGATACTTTGCTTAATGCCACAATATGCTTGCAGGAAGGCTAATAGAATGTTAACATTTATTACAAGAAGATTTGAGCACAGGAGCAGTGAAGTTTTGTTTCAAACACACCGGACTTTGGTTAGGCTGTACTTGCAGGACTGTGTGCAGTTTGGGTCTCCTTATCTCAGGAAAGATGTTATTTCCACATGGTCAGAGGGCCATGAAGATTCACCAGAATTGTCCCCGAGATGGGGACAATGTCGTATGAAGAGAGCGCGAGCAAACTGGGCCTGTACTATTGAGGAATTGGACGGATGAGCGATGACATAATTGTAAATACAGTAACACTACTCTTAAAGGAAGGGACAGGGTAGATATAGCTATATTGTTTGCCGTTTGGGGGTAACTAGAGCCAGGCAGGATTTTAAAACAAGTGGGACTTTGGCCTGAAATTACAGTTTATTTTGTTTTGCTTGGTAGTTTGTAATCCTTCAGAATTCTGTACCTGCACGGGGCTAGGGTCAGTTATTACTGTGCATGTTGAAGGGGTAGAGGCTGAGAGATTTTTGATTGCTAATCGTTAACTGGGTTAATGGGAATGGGGTGTGTAAATTGAATTGAAGGGCTCAATCAGCTGTGATCATATTCAATGGGATGGCAGATTCAAGGGGCTGAATGGGCCACTCCTGTTCCAACATCTCTCTCTTGAGAAAGCAGAACTTCCTGTTTCTTTTCTCAGAATTATACTCAAGTACTTTCCATCCCTAATTGTGAAACTCTGCTTGGAAATGCACAATTTATAGACTTGTCTGCTCAAAGGCTTGTTCTCTGAATGAATGCTGTGGTTAGGAAAATTTACTGTGTGAGATTAGACCCCAGCTGTCCTTTGTCTCAAGGAGGAACTGAAGATTTGAAATGACTGAGTCAAGCCTCATTGAATCAAGTATTTTTAGTAAGAATATCTGACAAAAATGTGTTTCTGTAAATTACAGCTTCAACACAATGTACTTTAACTCCTGGCCTGGAAAATCAGCATTAACAAAGCTTTTATTTCATGTATACTCCAGGTAAGTTGGAGTCTCAGTGAAGAAATTATGTATGCGAGGAAAGATTGGATAGGATAGACGGATAGTTTGGGTAGGATAGATCAGATATATAGACAGACAAATAATATTTTTCCTGGTAAAACTTTGAGCATCATGTTTTTATAAGATTAAGTTATGTTGCAGTAAATACATCATTATTGAAAGAACTACCACAGGAGTACACGCCCATCAAAATTGCACCATTCATTAACACTGTCACTGTGAGCCCTGGTTTAATATGCATATTCACCCTTCGTGTTTATCCTGTTGGGAAGGATTTGTTGCTGAATATAGTGCTAAGAATGGAGTTACACTCAGTGAGATTTAAAAGTAAAAGTTCAAATCCAAAACATTGAATCTTAAATTGTGTGTGAGAAAAAATGCACTAATTAGACAACAACAGTATACAGCAACTCTAATGAGAGACTGGTCAAGTAAAATACTGAAATGCTACACCATCTGACAATGTATCTTAGTGAACTTGTGCCAGAATTCAGACACTTAATAAATCATTTGGTGAGCTACTTACTGTTTTGATGGAATGGGAGAATCCAGCTAATGTTCACATCACAGAAAGGGATAGGTGTCAATTATTTCCAGAAAAAGGAACAGTCCTGAAGCTAGCAGCCTCTCCAACAGAGTGTGTGAATTGCACTGACAAACTCTAAGAGTCTGCACATTACTTCCTTATTTCTACACTTCCCTCTTTTTTAAAGCTTTTAAAAGGACTTGCACTGGGTCAGTGGAGTGCCTTTTTCTTCCTCAAGATGCGTGAAAGCAATGTTGCAATTGTTTGATTCATTGGAAAGAAGAGAAAATGTGCAAGGAAGTAAATCCGTATTGGTATTGCAGATGGGTGGGTATCAATGTTTCTTGGAAATGAATCTCACTCCCCAGCATGTGCAATAGACAGAACTGTGTCTGGAACATTATGTTTTTCAAAAAAAAAAAGAGCGAGGGCCCAGTACTATATTCTAGATGTGTTACCGCTGACAGAGGGAATGTCTCATTGGAGGCAACATCTCAACATTTATGGGATACACATTTATGTGATTGCCATGTTGCAGAGAGAGAGAAAATAGATAAAATGCACCAGTACAAGCTCCAAGCTTTGAGTGATGGCATCAGTGTGGTTGCTTTCGACATTGGTGGGCTCAGTGCAAGACTCGAGGTGGCAGCATTGGCATTGGCTTTCAACAGCAGAGAGCCTCTGCAGTCGATGGAGAAGACAGCATCTGTGGTTGGTGTCAGATAGGTGCAGCAATGATTTAGGCCTGAATCCATACTCTGGGTAGATCAATAGGAGCAGCAGTTCCTTCAGTGGCGGTGTGGGCGACCCAGTGTGGGCTCTCCTGGAATAGACTGTGTGGACAAAATGTGGCATAGAGGAGGAGATCAGGCCATTGTAGCAAGTGCTGTTGCAGGGTGGCTAAAGACTTTCAAAAGACTGTAATATTTGACTTTCTGCTTTATTTCTGCATTTTTCTACTTCATATAAAGAACTACTGTAATATCTAACTCTTAACTTTGTTCTTTCTTTTTATCTTGTTCTTATGATTCTGTACCTATGTATTTATACCTGAGATGGTGCCTTGTGTGGCAACATTACATACTTTTCACTGTTCTCCTGTACTTGGGTACTTGTGACAACAAAATCTAAATCTGTGAAAGGCAATGTTAAAACAGATTTGGGTGTCCCTTGTATACCCGCCATTGAAAGTAAGTATGCAGACAGAGTCATAGAGTTATACAGCACAGAAACAGCCCCTTTGACCCAACTCATCCACGCTGACTAAATATCCTAAACTGATCTTGTCTCATTTGCTAGCATTTGGCCAATGTCCCTCGAAATAATTTTTATTCATGTACCCATCCAGAAGCCTTGTAAATGTCGTAATTGTAACCATCTCCACCAACTCCTCTGGCAGCTCATTCCATACACTCACCACACTCTGAATGAAACAGTTGCCCCTTAGGTCACTTTTAAATTTTTCCCCTCTCATCTTCAACTCTTGCCCTCTAGATTGGGCCCCCCTACCTCAGGAAAAAAAACTTTGGATGCAAAAGCTATCCATGCCCTTCACAATTTTACAAATCTCTATGAACACCCTGGTGTACATGAAAAGGGAGGAAATAGAGAGATATGAATCCTGTAAGTGAAGACAGTTTTAGCATGGAATGGCAAAATGTGTTGGTACAGGCTTGGAGGGCTGAAGGACCTGCTCCTGTTTTTTGTTGCCCCTCACCCTCTGACACTCCAGGCAAAACAAAAGCTCCAGTCTATTCAGCTCCTCCCTATAGCTCGGGACCTTCAACCCTGCCAGTTTTTTCTGAACCCTTTCAAGGTTAACAACACCCTTCCCAGAGCAGGGAGATCAGAATTGAAAGCAGTATTCTAAACATGGCCTCACCAATATCCTGTACAGCTGCAATGTGACACTCAGTATTCTGACCGAAGAAAGCAAGTCTGCCAAACACCTTCTTTACCACCTTGTCAATGTACAACTCCACTTTCAAGGAACTATGCACCTATACCCCTTGGTATCTTTGTTCAGGAACACTCCCCAGAATCCTACCATTAACTGGATAAATTCAGCCCAAGTCCAGATGCAGGAAACAGTAAAGAAACTGCATATTGACCTTCATAGTGAGAGGATTAGAGTACAGGAGCAGGGATGTCTCGCTGCAGTTTCACAGTGCATTGTTAAGGCCACAGTTGGAAGATTGAGTACAGTCTTGGTCTCCTTATCTGAGGAAGGATGTTCTTGCTCTAGTGGGTGTGCAGTGAAGGTTTACCAGATTGATTCCTGAAATGGCAGGACTGATGTACGAAGGAGATCGAGTAAGTTCAGATTATATTTGCTGGAATTTAGATGAATGAGAAGTTGTTGTACATTATATAAGCACTGCTGCCTCACAGTGCCAGTGATCAGGTTCGATTCTAGCCTCGGGCAATATCTGTTTGGAGTTTACATATTCTCACTGTGCATGCGTGGTAATCCCACAATCCAAAGATGTGCAGATTAGATGAATTGGCTATGCTAAATTGTCCATGGTGTTCAGGGATGTGTAGGTTAGGTGCACAAAGTTAAAAAATCACACATCAGGTTATGGTACAACAGGTTTAATTGGAAACACTAGCTTTTGAAGCGCTGCTCCTTCATCAGGTAGTGGTGAAACAGGATCATAAGACACAGAATTTATATCCAGCGATTACAGTGTCATACAGCGATAAGTAAATCTGGATTAAGTCTTTCATCTTTTAGAATGGGTTGCAAATTTCAGTTCATTAATATGCAATCCTAGAACTTCTTTTAAGTCAGCTTCTGAAGATCATGTTATAAAATTTTATAAAAAGAAGCGACATTTCAACTCAGACAATTAAAGTTGTGATGTCAGGGTCTGTCTGTATCCCAATCCTGAGCCAGTCAGGTTCGATTTCCAAAGTGGAATTTACAAAAGACATGTATTAACTGCCTTCATTGAACCGAAACATGCACACGTTCTAAAAGATGACAGACTTAATAATCCAGTTTGCTCAATATATCACTGCATGACCCTGTAATCTACTCATATAAATTCTGTGTCTTGTGATGTTATACACCACAACCACCTGATGAAGGAGCAGCACTCGGAACCTCGTACTTCCAAGTAAACCTGTTAGATCATAACCTGGTGATGTGTGATTTTTAAATTTGTCCACCCTAGTGGCTCCACCACATCATAGGTTAGGTGCATTAGTCAGGAGGAAATACATTGTAGGGGAATGGGTCTGGGTCGGTTACTCTTCGGAGGCTCGGTGTGGACTTGTTTAGCCGAAGGGCCTATTTCTACACTGTACGGATTCTATTCTAAAAACATTCGAACAAGACTGTGGAAGCAGGAAAGATGTCCCAACGACCAACGGGATTCCACAAGCAGGAGTTACAGCTTTAGGATAAGGGATAAACCTTTCAGAACTGAGGAGAAATGCCTTCACCCAGAGCGAGTGAAGAGCCTGTGGGATTCACTCCCACAGAAAGTAGCTGAGGCCAAACGATTGTGTTTTCAAGAAGGGGGTAGATATGCTCTTGTGGTTGAAGGGACCAAAAGATGTGGATTGGGGGAGGGAGTGTATGCAGAATTCGGGAATTGAGCTCAATGATCAGCCACAATCCTATTGAGGGGCCAAATGGCCTACTCCTGCCCCTACCTTCTGTGTTTCTGTGATTTTTCTTTATAAATATAGCCAGGAATTAACACCTCTGATTTCCAACAGCAAAAATGTCTCAGTGTTTCCAAATAAATTTCACACATCCTCAAAGACAATCCTCACACACTCTTCAGTGCAATTATGAAGAAATACAATATTTATCCTGCAGGGGAGGACAGTGTTGATTGCTTACCAAATGGATTATGGTTGGAAAAGGTGTTGCAATTGAGAATGCAGCCACTGATGCTGATTGACTTAAATAGCAGATATTGCTTCAGTTTTACACAACATTAATTGGTTAGGGTGTTGTTCTAGTAAAGCACAGAGGACACAGTCTCAGGATAAAATAATGCAGATTTAAGTCTAAGTCTGAGATGAGGAGGAATTTCTTCCCTCAGGGGTTGTGAGTCTTTGTAACTCCTTGCCACAGACATCTGTGGGGGCCAGAGTCCTTGTGAATATTGAAGGCTGAGACAGATTCTTGATTAGTTTGGGAAATCAAGGGAAAGGGCAGGAAAGTGGACATCAGCAATATCAGATCAGCCATGATCCTACTGAATCGGACCAGGCCTGAGAGGCCGAATGGCCTCACTTCTTCCCATTTCCTATGGGCTACCAAATTAGTACCAGCCATTTTGTTCCTTTGTGATAGCCACATTATGTGACCAAAATCTCCTTTTTATCTCCAGGAAACTAGGCCCTGGGTAGTGCATGCACAAAGGTTTGATTGTTATACACAATAGGAATGCTACATTGTGGCAAGCTGTGTCTGAAATTCTGACCGAGCAAGGGACTAACGGTATTCATGTGTTTGAATTCATTGGAAACTGTCAGTGACAGTGAACAAGAATCACTCAGCAGTTACTGAGTTCATCTCCCCTAAACAGTCAGCCAGCAGCAATCTTCATCCGATCAAGTCTTTTTAGTGACATGAACCTCCTCAATCACTTTCTCCTGCATGGCCCCAACTTCCCAGGCTTGCAGTCAGCACTAGGTATAATGCAGCCCCTTCACTTGCTCAGACTATCAGAGATCCAGATTACTCACAATATTGTTTCCTGTGACTCTAGTTCCACTGTCACATGGATAACTGCTGTTCACCAGGACATAAAGATTTTAAAAAATGATTCAAGGGAGTGATGTGCCATTGGAGGGTCAGGGCTGAGAGAGTGCCGCTCTATCGGAGGGTCAGTGCTGAAGGAGTGCCCATAATTCTGTTCAACTTTGGCAGCAGTATGGATTCTTTATCTCATCAGTAACCCCTATCCTTAATGTTACCTATGATGCTAATCGCCTCATTGCAATTCAATTTCCCTGTCAATTGGCAATTATCAAATGTTCTGCTCACTCCTCTGATGCTTCCGATGTCACTAAAGGCAACAACGCTGCTGACGCAGCTGCTAAGAAAGCAGCTCTTGAGCAAAAAGACATGGATACTAAAATGACGAATAGGAAACCAAAGAGAGACTCTCCTACTGCCTCTTCTGACACCCCGACCATGCCTGATCTAAAGCAAACAGGGGGATGCTTCTGATGAGAAAAGATAAAGATGGATGAATCATGGTTATTATCTGAATAGTTATCATAAGCGTTCGGTTACGCCAGTTGGACAGACACATCTGCCTGACTCACTTTTGCCTATTCTAGTTGATTATGTTCATACGCACACACGTGTATGTATGGAGGGAATGGTGGATAGAATTCTCCAATCTTGGTGGAATTCCAACCTGCAAGAAAAAGCAGAACAAGCAGCTGCAAATTGCCTAATTCGTCAATAGTATAATCCCGGGAAAGGAATAAAGTGTCCACCAGGTGAAACTCCTTTGCCAAGTGCACCTTTTGATACTATCCAGTTAGATTTTATAGTTACCTAGATGCCATGATTATAAGTATTGCTTAGTGATAATCGATCTATTTAGTAATGGATTGAAGCTTATCCCTGTACTGACTGCACAGCAACATACTACTTGTAAAATTCTGTTTAGGAAAATCATACCCAGATTTGGAATACCAGTAACTGTCTCTTCTGATAATGGCCCCCACTTCTGTGTGGAGCTAAACAAGGAACTATGTAAGAGCTTGAATATGACTCAAAACTTCCATTGTGACAACCATCCCCAAGCAGTGAGAATTGTAGAAAGAGCCAATGGTACCCTAAAAGGTCAGCTAAGCAAATTGGTAGAAGAAACAGGCCTTAATTGGCTGCAAGTATTCCCAATCGCCCTTTTTAATATGAGAACCAGGACACAGAAAAAGACAGGATTCTCGGTGGTTGAACTAATACATGGAAAGCCCCTGAGGACTCCCTGGTTTGTACCATTAACTGCCCAACACCTTGTTGAGGTACATTTCATGGCAGAAGAGATGCACAGGTACCTTTTTAAGCTAACCAAAGCACTATGGTCTTAGAACAAAAAAAAAGAAAATTTACAGCCCAGGAACAGGCCCTTCGGCCCTCCAGGCCTGGGCCGATCCAAATGTACTGTCTTATCCTCAACAAGTCAAATAAACCTAACAGATACCAAGGAAGGAAGAAGAAAGAGCTCCAACGTTTAAAGACACTGAGCCTGGTGACTACATTCTATTAAAGACTTTATGCGTGGAAATTTGGGACCCCCGGAAAGGTCCTTATCAAGTTCTTCTGACAACTGAAACTGCAGTAAGGGTAGAAGGATGCTCAACATGGGTCTAAAAAGGACATTGCAAGCTTGTAGCCCCCTCGTAGTTCTAGTGTTAGTACTGATACAGGCATCCGATGAAAGTACATGCGTCCAAGTGTAACCAACCCATCTGTGATATCTCAGACCAGCTAAAACTCCAATGTGACTGTATAAATGAAACCTGTACTAATACCATTGGAAGTTATGAATGCAGTTGCCCAGCTGAAACTCATTTAAATTACTCACATTGCATATTCAAACATCACTCTCGACCTTATTGTCATCCTTGCAACACTTCTATGCCAGTCAACATGAGATAGCACAATTCCATAACCTCGTCCATTCCGTCAACTGAAAATTGCTACCTTGAGATGCTTGTCTGTTCCCTTTTCAAAATGAACCATACAGACTGCAGTATTTAACACATAGTACAGAAATCACCAAACCCTAAGGCATCTATTGCCATGAGACTGACCACTTATACCTTCTTCATGGAACCTACCGCCACTGACAGAAATACCTTTACACGTTTCCTGGATTCAGAAGCTACAGTAATTAAGACAAGCTGGAAAGCTGAAGAAAGATCAAAAATACTATGCACTCCCAATCCTCCTGTTACTAATGGTTTCTTTATTCAAGCTAAACCCCCTGAACTATGCTCACTCTTCAGGAATCCTGAGGAAGGGCTTATGCCCAAAACGTCGATTCTCCTGTTCCCTGGATGCTGCCTGACCTGCTGCGCTGTTCCAGCAACACATTTTCAGCTATAAAGATATCTGTCAGGGCCCCAGCTCTTTCCTCTCTTTCCTCCCCGAGCAACCTGGGATAAATCCCATTCGGTTCTGGGGATTTGTCCACCATAATAACCTCTAGCCTATCCAACATATCTTCCCTACTTACGTCAACATGATCCAGAGTAATAAAGCTTCTACCTCTAATCTCAATAGTCATCATGTTCCTCTCCTCCGTGAACACTGATGCAAAGTAATAATTCAGAATCACACCCATTTTCTCAGGTTTGACACACGGCCTTCCTTCCTTATCCTTTAGTGAACCAATCCTTTCTATAGTTACCCGCCTGCTTCTTAAGAATGAAATGCTTTGGGATTCTCCATAATACTGCTTGCTGAAGCTATTCCATGACCCCTTTTAGCCTGCTTGATTCATCGTTTAAGACTGGTCCTACTCTCCCAATATTCCTCCAGGGCCCATTCTGTTCTTAGCTGCCTGGACCTCTTGTACACTTCCCTTTTCCTCTTGGCTAGTCGTACGATTTTTTCTGTCATCCACAGTTCATGATTCTTGCCTTTTCTATCCCTTGTTTTCAATGGGACATGCCTATCCTGCACTATCTTCAACCTATCTTTGAAAGCCTCCCACATATCAAATGTGGACATCTCTTCAAATAGCTGTGTCCAATCCCCATTTCACAGCTCCTGCCTAATTTTGATATAATTGGCCTTGGCCCAATTTAGTACACTTCCCTTCGGACCACTCTCATCTTTGTCAAAGAGTATTCTAAAACTTACAGAATTGTGGTCACTGTTCCCAAAGGAATTCCCCACCGCAACTTCTACCACCTGACCTGGCTCATTCCCCAACACCAGGACCAATATGGCTCCTTCCCTTGTCGGACTATTGACATACTGCTCTAGAAAACTCTCCTGGACACTTCTTAAAAATTCTGCCCCATCCAGATCTTGGACACTAAGTGTATCCCAGTCAATGTTGGGAAAATTAAACACAGGTGAGGCGCCGGAGGAATGCAGGGTTGCTAATGTTGTCCCCCTGTACAAGAAGGGTATTAGGGGTATTCCGGGTAACTACAGACCAGTGAGCCTGATGTCAATGGTGGAAAAGTTGCTGGAGAAGGTACTGAAGAATAAAATCTATTTATATTTCAAAAAGAATGGGCTTATTGGTGATAGGCAACCTGCCTTTGTGTGGGGAAATCATGCCTTACCAACTTAATAGAGTTCTTTAAAGGAAGTGACCAAGTTGTTCGATAAAGGAAGGGCTGCGCATGTCATACACATGGACTTTAGTAAGGCATTTGATAAGGTCCCCCATGGTAAACTAATGGAGAAAATGAAGTCACATGGTATGCAGGGTGTTCTAGCTAGGTGGATAAAGAACTGGTTGAGCAACAGGAAACAGAGAGTAGTAGCTGAAGTGAGTTTCTCGAAAAGGAGAAAGGTGACTGGTGGTATTCCACAGGGATCAGTGCTGGGGCCATTGTTGGTATGATCAGCAAGTTTTCAGATGACATGAAGATTGGTGGAGTAGCAGAAAGCATAGGGGACTGTCAAAGAATACAGGAGAATATAGATAGACTGGAGAGTTGGGTGGAGAACTGGCAGATGGAGTTCAAACCAGGCAAATGTGAGGTGATGCATTTTAGGAAGTCTAATTCTAGAGCAAATTATACAGTAATTGGAAGAGCCTTGGCAAAAAATGATGAGCAGAGAGATCTGGGAGTTCATGTCCATTGTACGCTGAATTTTGCTGCACAGGTGGTCAAGAAGGCATATGGTATGCTTGCCTTCATCATACAGCGTACTGCGTATGAGTTGGCAGGTCATGTTAAAATTCTACAAGACATTGTTTCAGCCACATTTAGAATACTGTGTCCAGTTCTGGTCGCCACATTACCAAAAGGGTGCAGAGAATGTTTACGAGGATGTCGCCTGGTATGGAAAGTGTGAGCTATGAAAAGGAGTTGAGTAGGTTAGGATTGTTTTCATTTGAAGGTAGGAGATTGAGGTCTACAAAATCAAGAAGGGTATAGGCAGGGTAGATAGAGATAAGCTTTTTCACAGGGTGACGCATTCAAGGTGAGAGGTGAAAAGTTTAAGGGGGATATACATGACAATTACTCTTCACAGAGGGTGGTAAGTGCCTGAAACGCATTGCGAGCAGAGGTAGTAGAGGCAGGCAGGCAAATTCATTTAAGATGGCTCTGGACAGATGCATGAGTAGGTGGGGAGCAGAGGGACACAGATGCTTAGGAATTGGGCGACAGATTTAGACAGTGGATTTCAATCCATTCAGGCCTGGAGTGCCAAAGGGCCTGTTCTTGGGCTATAAATTTTCTTTATTCTTTATTACATTTGCCTTCCTAACCGCCAACTAAATCTGCCTGATAACCTGAAGAGAATCCTGAACTCGGACTCCCAAGTCCCTTTGTGCTTCAGATTCCCGAAACCTTTCCCCATTTTAGGAAACAGCCTCTGCCTCTATTTTTCTAATCCCAATGCATACCCTCCCACACTATCATCCATCTGTCAACCGAAACCTTAACAGGATCCTGAACTCGGACTCATCCCTGTGGGATATAGGTAAAGTAGTGTTACTTCTGCTATCACAACTACTTATGCAACGTAAATGAACTCGCACCAGTGTATAATTGTTTCAACCAAGAGCTGAGTCAACAAGAATGAAAACTATGTGAAGGAAATACATAATCGTTTTTGTATTAGCTAAAATGTGCATACAAGAATGAAACGTGCCTGCAAATAGATGGTAGATGTTATGGACAAATAGATAAGGTGCTGTGAGGGGAGGGGGTTAAGCTAGATATGCCTGCACAAACAGTAGCTATAAGCATCTATTTCCCACTTCTGCAAAAACAAGAACAAACCACAATCAAGAAGTCATGAGGTCATAAGATCAAAACAAGGAAGGGAAATAGATGGTAGTGAAGGAGGATATACCTAACAATGGACCACAGCAGGATGTGGTCAAAAGGCCTTGTGAGGCCAGAAAAAAGCATTTTGTCACAGACAAGGCCGGATAAGGCAAGAGGTAAACAGGAGTAATGGGCCCAGATCTTAGAGAAGTGGAAGATGAGTGGGAGCAGCGGCCGAGTTGAGGTGAACCCGGGAGACTACAGCTAAGGTAAGAGTTTTTTTCAAAATTACTTACCTGTAGCGGGCATCGGTGTTTTGTTTTCTCTCTCCTTCACAGAAAGAGCGGGAGCAGCAGAGGAAGTGACGGCAAGCAGAGGGGCAGCCGGGAAGGAGAACTGTGAGTATAGATACTCACTGTTTCACCACCAACGGTCATTTCAGTGGGAGCAGCGGCCGAGTTGAGGTGAACCCGGGAGACTACAGCTAAGGTAAGAGCTTTTTTCAAAATTACTTCCCTGTAGCGGGCATCGGTGTTTTGTTTTCTCTCTCCTTCACAGAAAGAGCGGGAGCAGCAGAGGAAGTGACGGCAAGCAGGGGGCAGCCGGAGACCCGGAAGCAGTTAGTGTAAGCTTAGCTGGGTCAGTTTTTTTCCCCTTTAAAAGCGTGAAGGAGAGAAACCCGAGGCACTACACGGGTAGTGCCTCCCACCCGCCCTCCTCCTCTAACCTAATAATAACATCTATTGTGGCAAGCAGGTAAGTGCTGAATTTTGCTTGTATTATTTAGACACAGTTTTTGTTTAAACAGTTAGCTTTAGAGGGATGGCAGTGAAGGCAGTGCAATGTTCCTCCTGCAACATGTATGAGGTGAGGGATGCCATCGACGTCCCTGCCGATTACACTTGCAGGAAGTGCACCCACCTCCAGCTCCTCCAAGACCGTGTTAGGGAACTGGAGCTGGAGTTGGATGAACTTCGGATCATTCGGGAGGCAGAGGGGGTCATAGATCAGAGTTATAGGGAAGTAGTAACCCCAAAGATGGCAGATAGATGGGTTACAGTGAGGGGGACTGGGAGGAAACAGCCAGTGCAGGGACCTCCTGCGGCCATTCCCCTCAAGAACAAGTATACCGTTTTGGATACTTGTGGGGGGGATGACTTACCAGGGGTAAGTAACGGGGCTCAGGGCTCTGGCCCGGAGCCTGCCCCCGTTACTCAGAAGGGAAGGGTGAAGAAGAGCAGAGCAGTAGTAATTGGGGACTCGATAGTTAGGGGCACAGATAGGCGGTTTTGTGGGAACGAGAGAGACTCACGTTTGGTATGTTGCCTCCCAGGTGCAAGGGTACGTGATGTCTCTGATCGTGTTTCCCGGGTCCTGGAGGGGGAGGGGGACCAGCCCGAAGTCGTGGTCCATATTGGCACCAACGACATAGGTAGGAGGAGTGCCGAGGATGTTAGACAGGCTTTCAGGGAGCTAGGTTGGAAGCTCAGAGTTAGAACGAACAGAGTTGGTGTCTCTGGTTTGTTACCCGTGCCACGTGATAGAGATTCGAGGAATAGGGAAAGAGAACACTTAAATGCGTGGCTACAGGGATGGTGCAGGAGGGAGGGATTCCGGTTTTTGGATAACTGGGGTTCCTTCTGGGAACGGTGGGACCTCTACAAACAGGATGGTCTACACCTGAACCTGAGGGGCACCAGTATCCTTAGTGGGAGGTTTGCTAGTGCTCTTGGGGGAGGTTTAAACTAACTCTGCAGGGGCATGGGAACCCAGACTGTAGCTTTAGGGTGCAGGACCTAGAATGTAGGGAGGTTAGGAACATGGCATCAATGTCCAAGGAGGGTGCCTGTAAACAGGAAAGTGGCTTGAAGTGTGTATACTTCAATGCAAGAAGTATACGAAATAAGCTCGGTGAACTTGCAGCGTGGGTTGGTACCTGGGACTTCAATGTTGTGGCTATTACGGAGACATGGCTAGAACAGGGACAGGATTGGCTGTGGCAGGTTCCAGGATTTAAATGTTGTGGGGGGGGCGGAGGTGGGGGTAAAAGAGGGGGAGGTATGGCATTGCTTGTCAAAGAT
>NC_057759.1:5298656-5303186 GCF_004010195.1 Chiloscyllium plagiosum
TTGTTTTATTTCTCCTTTCTGTCAGTCATTATCACGTCATAGAAGATAACATCTGTGAAAAGAAAGACAATTTCAACATCCAGTCTTTTATTTCCTCTTTGTCTTGTTTTGTTCCAGTTCCTGTTGCTGGGGTTTTGCTCACCCCCAGAGTCAATAAAATGGAGGTTTCAATTGGGAATCGTCTTGTTCCAGAGTGTGTGTATTGTGTCAAGGTACAGGACCGTACTTTCAATGGTACTTTCAAAGGTAAGCCTTAAACAATGCCAGCAGGAATTACAACTTTAGCTCAGACAGGAGAGAGCTGGCCATTGAATCCTTCCAGTCCCAGCACCAAGGCAGATACCAGTGTGTCGCGACCAACAGGGGGTTGGAACGATATTTAATGTGACCAGGAATTCCATCAACCTCACAGAGCCAGGTAATTCATTCTTCATCTTTGATCTGTACTCGTTCTTCACTGGGGTCCAGCTGAAGTCTTGGCATGAACACTCTAAAAAACTTGCTTCAGAAGCTCAGCAGGTCGGCAGCATCTGTGGGTGTAAGGGAGAATGAGAGTAATTTCCTTTGTCAGATAAGGGAGGCCTTCATAGCGAGAGGATTCAAGTCCAAGTGCAGGGATGTCTCGTTACAATTGGATAGGGTGAGACCAAACCCTGGAGAACTGTGCACAGTTTGGAGTTTCCTTATTTGAGGAACGATATTATGCCTATGGAGGGAGTGCAGAGAAGGTTTCCCAGAATGATTCCTCAGATGGCAGGACAGACAGATGGAGAGAGACTGGAATGGTTAGGATGATATTCACTGGAGTTTAGAAGAATTAAGGGGGAATCTCATAGAAATTTGAACAAGGATGAGACAGAGTAAACATGGAGAGGGTGTTCCCGGTGACCGGGTGGAGAGTCCAGAACCAGGGAGTGACAGTCAAAAGGAAATGGAGTGGGACTGAGATGGGGAGAAATGTCTTCATGCAGAGAGTGAGGAGCCTGTGGAATTCTCTGCCACAGAAAGCAGTCAGGGCCAGAACACTGAATGTTGTTCAGGAAAGAGTTGGATAAAGTTGTTCGGCGCTAAAGGGAGAGTGCAGGGAGACAGGGGACTGTGTTGGGTGACCAGCCATGATCCCTTTGAATGGGCGGAGCAGGCTGGAGGGGCCAAATGGCGTCCTCCAAATGGTATTTTTGATGTTTCTCTGTGAATGGCCCAGTTGCCGCTGACGAGTGGAGGACAAGGAAAGTTTTGCCTCGATATATGCAGGCCGTGAAAATGAGGGACAGTAATTTCTAGTCGACAATTGAGAGAGTGTGGGTGCAGAGCGATCTTTTGAGTTTAGCATCGAATAGTTTGGGTTGGTTTGGTGGGATGTTGTTAATGAGCGAGGCTGCACAGAAACAATGATGCTACTGCAATGGTGAGGGTTTGGGCGGAATTTTACAGACACGAGTGTTGGCAGGGGGTCAGGGTGACAGAACAGGAAATTGTTCTGTTTGCTGAAGAGATGATGTTATTGACAGGAAATCCCTCTCTGAATCCAGCACAGGCACACAGTCATGAGATGGCAATACTCATTGTCCCATTGTTTCTGATCCTTTCTCTCCTCATATTGCTTCCCATTGAACTCCAGAATTGGAAACAAGTTGGGTGAGACACTCCAGCAGGTAACACCAGCGATCGTTCCCCAATCGGCACTTGATGTGGGTTTCAAACTGACGGTGCTCACATAGTGTATGTGTATGAGACAGTATGTGTGTGAGTGCGTTTGAGTGAGAGTATGAAAGTGTACATCTGTGTGTGTGTGTGTGTGTGTGAGAGAGAGAGACACACACATTCTCATTGACACACATACTTTCACATGCACGCGCGCGCACACACACACTCAGTCACTTCTGCAGTGCACCTTGTAGACCACACTTGAGAGGCCGAACACCATCCAGGGACAACACAGCCCCTGCTTGATTGGCACCATATCCACTCCATCCACCACCCGTGCTCAGTAGCAGCTACGTGATGTCCTTCAGAAATTCACCAAAGCTCCTCAGGCAGCCCCTTCCAAACCCAAAACCACGTCTATCTAGAAGGACAAGCACAGCAGATACATGAGAATACCACCTCCTGCAAGTTTCCCTCTGAGCCACTCACCACCCCAACTTGGAAATATATCAGCCATTCATTTCGTGTTGCTGGGTCAACATCCTCTAGTTCCCTCTCTAATGGTATCATGGTCTACCTATTGCACAGGGACTGCACTGGTTCATGAAGGCAGCTCACGACTTGGCCCCTTGAGGAGGAGGTAGGGATGGATAATAAATTCTCGGCCCAGCCGGTGATTTCCACATCGGTCAAGTGAATTATAAAAGAAATAAAGCACTATTTGGGATTGTGCTTTGTGAGGATGTCGACAGGCTGAACAAGTGGCAGACGAAATTACTTGGGGAGACATACAAAGTAATGTGCTGTGTTCAGAGGAATGGTCAGCATAGACATAAACTAAAAGGTTAAAATTGGAATATAAACGAAAGGTTAAAATTGGAATAATTGTTGCTTGCGCAACAAGAATCCAGATTCATTTGTTAGCAGGAGAAACTGAATATTTACAGTAAAATTTTCCTATGTTCTTTTTCTCTTATTTTTTCCAGCTGATTCTTCCGGCATGTGAATAGCATTCCGGCATCTTAGAATAGCATTCAAACACTGTCCAAATGGGCTGAAAATCACTCTGGGGTGCAAACTCAGCAATTTTACATTGTTAGAAAAATTGAGCAAATGAACCGTTGTGTCTGACTCGTTTGCAAACCTAAAGCACAGCAGTTCAAATCGAGGACACACTCTCAATTTCTGTTAGACAGTGAACTGAGCACTGATCAGTCCCATTAGCGGTGAGGACATCCATCGTAGTTAGAAGAATTGAAAAAAGGCAACTTATCATCTGAATAGGAGAGAAAGGTCAAAATGTCAGTGTAAAGGCTACAGCAGGTCACAAGGAAGACATTTATTGTGAACGGAATGGAGTCTGGAAATAAGTAATTGTTACTGCAACTGTACAAGGGTTTCCACATCCGGAGTACTGCAGACAGTTTTGGTCCTCTTCTTTGAGGAGGGATGGAGTTGATTTGGAGGAAGTTGAAAGGAGATCACTGAATTGATTGCCCAGATGAAAGTTTAGTCTTATGAGAAGAGACTGGTACAATTTTGATCTCTTTACTTGAGGACAGATGCAGTTTATACTGGAGGTAGTTCAGAGGAGATTCACTCAATCGTTTCCAGAGATGAAGGGTTTGTCTGAGATGAGAGATCAGTGCCTGTGTATAATATGGAGTACAGCAGTTCCCATATCTAATATAGAGAACAGCAGTCCCTGTGTATAATATAGAGAACAGCAGTTCCCATATCTATTGTAGAGAACAGCAGTCCCCGTGTATAATATAGAGAACAGCAGTTTCCATGTCTAATATAGAGAAGAGCAGTTCCCATGTCTCATATAGAGAACAGCAGTACCTGTGTAGAATATAGAGACCATCAGTTCCCATGTCTCATATAGAGAACAGCAGTCCCTGTGTATAATATGGAGTACAGCAGTTCCCATGTCTCATATAGAGAACAGCAGTGCCTGTGTATAATATAGAGAACATCAGTTCCCATGCTTAATATAGAGAACAGCAATTCCCATGTCTAATATAGAGAACAGCAGTTTCTCTGGAGTTTGTAAGAGAGGAGATCTAACTGAAGGTTATAAGATGCGAAAGGGGGTATTGACAAGGAGTTGGAGAGAGGATGTTTGCTCATGAGGGAGAATTTAGAAAAAGAGGTTATCATTTCAGGATAAGAGGCTAGGCAGACTGAAAACAGGGGGAATAAATTCTCTGAAATGAGGAGAGGATTGTAAATCCTCCCAATCCCCACCACTCAGGACACTGTATAAATTGGAGGAAGGGACAGACAGATTGTTAATCAGTGGTGGGTCAAAGGGAGTGTTTGCAGAAAAGTGAAGTTGAGGCTGAGATGGGATCAGCTACGATTGTATGGAATAGTGGAGCAGGTTCCTGATGGGCCAAATTGACTCAACCTGATCCTCGCCTGCATGTTCTTGTGGAGTAATGTTATTAGTTAGTAGCAAAACTACTAGGAGGGAGAAAATGAAGTTTGATTTAACAAAATAGGTTTTAATTCGTGAACATTGGAAAATAAAGACAAAAGTGATTCAACACAAATTTGGTGAAGGATGTTGGTTGAAAGAAACAAAAAGACAATCCAAAATATGGGGTAAAATTCTAAAGGGAGTGCAAGAGCAGAGGGAGTTAGAACATAGAAAAATACAGCGCAGTACAGGCTCTTTGGCCCTCGATGTTACGCCGATCCAAGCCCACCCAACCTACACCAGCCCACTATCCTCCATATGCCTATCCAATGCCCGTTTAAATGCCCATAAAGAGGGAGAGTCCACCACTGCTACTGGCAGGGCATTCCATGAACTCACGACTCGCTGAGTAAAGAATCTACCCCTAACATCTGTCCTATACCTGCCAACCCTTAATT
>NC_057759.1:5304340-5307113 GCF_004010195.1 Chiloscyllium plagiosum
CCTTTTTGAACAAGGGAACCACATTTGCTAGCATCCAGTCTTCTGGCACTATTCCTGTAGACAACGAGGACATAAAAATCAAGTCCAATGGCTCTGACATCTCCTCCCTTGCTTCCCAGAGAATCCTAGGATAAATGCCATCAGACCCAGGGGACTTATCTATTTTCACCCTTTCCAGAATTTCCAACACCTCTTCCCTACATACCTCAAAGCTATTGGGGGTATATATCCACAGATATATACACTTATCCACAGATAAGTGAAGGCGGCATAAAAGGGGGGAGAGCAGTTAATAAAACACACAGCATCCTCAGCGTTATTAATAGGGGCATAGAGTCCGAGAACAAGAAGGTGATGCTGAAGTTGTAAAAGACACTGGTGGACCTCAGCTGGAGTGTCAGAGAGGGAGAGTGATAACTGGTAGATGGTGGTTCAACCTGAGGGTTGCCATGCCTCACATAAGGGAAGGAGTGGAGGAGGACAGTCCTTCACGGTAACCTCAGTCAGTGAGAGATTCAAACCCACGCTGTCGATATTACTCCACATTCCAAACCAGCCATCCAGCCAACTGAGCTAACCTAACACCCAACACAAAACAGAGAGCAGAAAAGTGACAGCGTAAGTATTGAATGGAGAGTATTAGATCATATTGGAGATACATCTTTGATCTGTTGGATATTTCTTTGTATGTGTGTAACAACTTACCTTCACAGGCAACAGCAGCTGAATTTAGAAATACATTTGAGAAAGTGAGTTGGCCTTCTATTACCCAGGCTGGTTTTATTTTGTTCTGGACACCTTACTTAAGGAAGGCTGTTCAAATCCTGGAGACAATGTGAAGGAGATTTACGAAAATGATCACAACGATGAGGGTTTTTGGATTCCGGGAAAGGTTCAGGAGATTGAGCTTATTCTCTTTCGAGCAGAGAAGATGAAATGTTGACCTTCTTGAGATGTTGAAAGTTTGAAGAATTCTGACGGGAAAGCAAGTTATTGTTTCCCACTCATTGGTCTGTTAGTAACTGGCTGGTCAGAATTTCAAGATTGTCAGTGAGAGAGTGAGAGGAGGAGAAACTTATTTGAGTTGTTGAGTTTGGAATGTGCTGCTTAGGAGAGTGGTGGAGGCGGATTCCATAGGAGGTTCGAAAAGAGAACTGGATATAAATTTGAAAGGGATGATCATTGAGGGCTACGGAGATAAGGCTGGAAGGTGGGACTAGCTGGGTAGATCGTTCAGGAGCTGGTACAGACACAAATGGCCTCTGTCCGTACAGTAAAATTTTATGATTCTATGAACGTACAAGTTCTGAGCCACATTCTGGACAATTCCAGGAGGTCATTCCTTGGGACCTTGGCTCAGTGACCTCATTGCCAGGGATTTTTGTACGCAAACAGCAGCAAATTGTTGTCATGAGCGGGATTGGAACTTGGTTGGGTAATGATCTGGAAACATTTCATTTCAAGGGAGGTGATGGAAGATCAAGCTGAGGGCGCAAGTGAGGACAGACCTACAAGAAATTTTGAATACACAGATCTGGTCAAGTCGATTGAACGGTGAGTATGATTCTGTGAGGTGCTGATCCTACACCGTCACGTATTGGTCAGCGTTCATGCTGGTATTTATCTGATTGGGAAGATCCGCAAAAACAAATCTCTTCCTGGAAGTGTTAGAGGGAAGTTTGGGTTGTTTCCTTTACAACAGAGAAGGTTGTTGGGGGAGGAGGACATGACAGAGGTGTGTAAGATTGGTAGTGTTGTTGAGCAGAATGCCTGAGGGGTTCAGGTCCATAATTCTTTGGAGTTTGTGTCACAGGTAAACAGGGTGTTTGAGAAGGTGTTTAGAACACTTGCCTTCATTGCTCAGCCCATTGAGTGTTGGAGTTCGGACACCCTTTTGTGGTTGTACAGGACACTGGTGAAGCCTGCTCTGGTTTATTGTGTCCCGTTCTGGTTGCCCTGTTAGAGGAAGACATTATTAAGGAGGAGAGGGTTCAGGAAAGGTATATCAGAATGTTGTTTGCAATGGGGAGTTTGAGTTATAAGGAGAGGCTGGATGGACTGGAACTATTTTCACTGGATCGTAGAAGTTTGAGAGGTTTATGAAATCTTGATGGGCATAGGTGAGGTGAATGGCAGGTGGAAGAGCGTTCCAAACCTCTCCCTGCCAGTGTGCATATTAGTACTTCGTAAAATCTCTCCTGAACAGTCTGGTCCTAATTGTCCGTCTATGCCCTCCCTATTTCTAGGATCCACAAACAGTGGAACCGTGTAAATTCTGGAGAGAACAGGCTTAATTTGTGTAATCTCTCCACATAATTTAACCCCATGAAGACCAGGTATCAATCTTTTAAACTCAGCTGTACTCCCTCCTAGGCCAATCTATCCTTCCTCAGGTGTGTTGCCCAGATCTGCTCCAAGTGGCGTCTAACCAAGGTTTTGTATAACTGCAGCATCCCTTCTGCATCCTTGTACTCCAGTCCTCTCGATATAAAGGCCAGCATTCCATTAGCTTTCTTCAGGCAATGAATGTCAGAAATAAAAAGAAACACAGAAATTGTTGGAAAAATTCAGCAGGGACAGATTGTTTGCCACCTGGGGACTGTTGAAGACAACTGTCCATCCAATGCGTGTCTATCTACACCACATGGACTACAGCAGTTTAAGAAAGCAGCTCGTCTCTACCTTCTCAAGGGAACAACTAGGGATGAGTTAGGCAATAAACGCTGGGTGCAGTGGGTGATGTCCATGTGCCATGAGTGAATAATAAAAAAAA
>NC_057759.1:5307585-5358052 GCF_004010195.1 Chiloscyllium plagiosum
AAGGACAGGTAGTGTTGAGGAAGCAGGGATGCTGCAGAGGGATTTGGACAGGCGAAGAGAATGGGCAATGAAATGGCTGATGGAATACAATGTGGGAAAGTGGGAAGTTATGTACTTTAGTAGGAAGAACAGAGACAGAGACAGTTTCCTAAATGGGGAAAGGTTTCGGAAATCTGAAGCACAAAGGGACTTGGGAGTTCGAGTTCAGGATTCTCTTCAGGTTAACAGGCAGGTTCAGTTGGCAGTTAGGAAGGCAAATGTAATGTTAGCATTCATTTCGAGAGGGTCAGAATACAAGAGCAGGGATGTACTGCTGAGGCTGTATAAGGCTCTGGTCAGACCACATTTGGAATATTGTGAGCAGCTTTGGGCCCTTATTTAAGGAAGGATGTGCTGGAGTGAGTCCAGAGGGGGTTTGCAAGAAAGATTCCAGGGATGAAGAACTTGTCATATGAGGAGAGGTTGAAGACTCTGAGTCTGGACTCAGTGGAGTTTAGAAGGGTGCGGGAAGTCCCGGATAGAGTGGACATGGAGAAGATGTTTCCATGAGCAGGAGAGACTAGGACCTGAAGGCACAGCCTCAGAGTGAAGGGACCTCCCTTTAGAACTGAGATGAGGAGGAATTTCTTCAGTCAGACAGTGGGGAATCTGTGGAAAACATTACTGCAGACAGTTGTCATTATGTCTTTAAGACAGAGATAGATAAGTTCTTGATCAGTAGGAGGATCAACCGTTACAGAGAGAAGGCAGGAGAATGAGATTAACAAACATATTAGCCATGATGCAATGTCGGAGCAGACTTGATGGGTTGAATAGCTGCTATATCTTATGGTCTTTGCACTAAGTGCCTAATAGATTGTGATGCATCACATAGTTCAGTCCCTGAGATTCAGAGCTTTCTGAGCATATGCTATGAGTCACCCACACTAAAAAGTGTTCAGGCAGCTGGACGACCAACACAACATACGGGCGAGGAGCCCTCTGGAGCCTGCTTCCCCCATTCTATACAGGTGTGACTCACTTCATCCCAGTCTCGGCCCCAATTTTCTCCCCTCACTCCCTTTAACCCCTCACTGATTAACAATCTGTCAGTCCCCTCCTTCAATTTATTTAGTGTCCCGACGTTGACGGGGGGGGGGGGGGGGGGGGGAGGAAGAGTCCCAGAGATTCCCACCCCCTCTCCCTTGGAGAGAAGCCATTTCTCAGCATCACTGTTTTCAATCTGTCCCACCCTCTTCTCCTGAAACAATGACCCTTTCACTCTAAATTGTCCCACATGAGGAAACACCCTCCCTCTGTCTCCTTTGTCAATCCCACCCCCTTTAGCGTCCTATATCCCGCAGTTGGATCTCCTCTCATTCCTCTAAACTCCAGAGAGTATTGGCCTTAACTACTCAATCTCTGTTTTGAAGACAAACCTCTCTGAATATGAAATGTACAAAATCACATTGCAGTTGGATCTTGGATGTAGAATACACATCACAAAGTGCGTTAGTCATAACTTCTGAGAGATCTACAGCCCAAAAAAAGGCCCATCGGCCCATCGAATCTGTGCCGTTCAGAAATAACCACCTCACTATTCTCTAATCCCATTCCCTCAGCACTTGGCCCTTTTAGCCCTGGCGTCACGAATGCACATCTAAATCCTCCTTCAATGTGATGAGTGTTTCATCTTCTCCCACCCTTACAGGCAGTGAGCTCCAGATTCCCACCACCCTCTGGGTGAACAAGATTTTCCTCACATCCCCTCGAAACCTCCTGGCCCTTAGCTTCAATCTATGCCCCTCCTCCACCTCTGTCAAGGGGTGAAAGTTCCTTCCTATCTTCACCCCTCATTGATTTATACATCTCTCTCTTTCAATCCACTCTGCTGTAAGGTCAACAACCCCAGTCTGTCCGATCTCCCTCAATCACTGAAACTCTCCAGCCCCCAAGGCAACCTGCTGGTAAATCTCCTTGTGCATCCTCTCACAGTTCATTTAGATATGTCCCGTTGGTAAAATGTCTTTTATTTATAGCTCACTCCACTGGTGCATCAGGAAAGAAACACATTGGTTATTTTGTAGTGAAAAGGGAGGCCATTAAGTTTTAATCAGCAAAGTTATGTTTTTTGCAAGCAGTTAATGTAAAGTCACCATTGTCTCATTAGAGAGAGGGAGAGAGAGGTGTGGGAGAGAAAGAGAGAGAAAAAGCAACAACTGTTTATGGTTTAACCTGAGGGTCGCCACATCTAAGGCACAGGGAATGATCATTCACAGCAATCTCAACCAGATCAGCAATTGAAATACAAGCTGTCAACGTGACTATACATTGTAAGCCAACTATAGAATCAGAGCTGAAAATGTGTTGCTGGAAAAGCGCAGCAGGTCAGGCAGCATCCAGGGAACAGGAGAATCGGCGTTTCGGGCACAAGCCCTTCCTCAGGAACTATAGAATCAACTGAGCAAACCAACCCCTACATGACAATGGCAAAAACATTGGGTGGCTCAGTGGCTGAGTGGTTAGCATTGCTGTCTCACAGCGCCAGGGACCCAGGAACAATTCCAGTCTCGGGGTGACTGTCTGTGTGGAGTTTGCACATTGTCCCCTTCTCTCCACGGGTTTTCTCCGGGTGCTCCGGTTTCCTCCCAAAGTCCAAAGATGTGCAGTTTAGATTGGCCATGCTAAGTTGCCCATAGTGTGAAGGACATGTGGGTGAGGAGGATTAGCCAATGCAAATGCAGTTTTTCAGGGATAGGGTAGGGCAGTGTGTCTGGGTGGGATGCTAATCAGAGGGTCAGCGTGGACTCGATGGCCTGAAAGGCGACTTCTATAATATGCAGGTTAGGGGGATTGGACATGGTTAATGCAGGGTTATGGGGATAGGGTCAGGGTTTGTTTGGAATGCTCTTCACTGGCTTGGGGTGGACTGGATGGGCTGAATCCACACTGTATGGATTCTGGCGACATCAATGTTTAGCACAAAGATGTGGTGAAATTTATTCTGAAATTAATTTTGATGAGTATTCATTTTCAGTTTCTGAAATAACGTGGAAGTAAAATCCTATGTTTTCAGCTCTCCAGGGTATGATCTGCTGATGTGAGTGTGAATCTTGCTGTGGCAGGTGGATTTGGAATGCGATCTTAAACAAAAACAGATCTGGAGTTAAGACTCTAATGATGACTGTTGTCAGGAACAAACAACCATACGGTTCAAAATTGAAGACTGAGTTGACGAGAAGTTTCTTCTCTCAGAGGATTGTGAGTGCTTGGCGCTCCTTGCCACAGAGAGCTGTGTGTGGGGACAGGGAACAGGTTTAAAGCTGAGATGGATAGAAACTTGATCAATTGGGGAATTGAGTGTTACATGTTAAGTGCAGGAAAGTGACCGTGAGGAATAGTGCATCAGCCATGATGCTTTTTTCTGGCTGAGCAGGCAATAGACAATAGGTGCAGGAGTAGGCCATTCAGCCCTTCGAGCCTGCACTGCCATTCAATATGATCATTGCTGATCATTCCTAATCAGTATCCTGTTCCTGCCTTATCTCCATAACCCTTGATTCCACTATCTCGAGGCTCGAGAGGCCAAATAGCTTTCTCCTGTTCCTGTCTGTGATGGTCCTTCAGGGAATGAAATCTGTCCTCCTCACCCAGTCTGCTCTGCACATGACTCCTAATCCTTTCCAAACTCCTCACCTCCTTTTGGCTGAGCAAGTCGATTGGTTCAAGGACATTTCGGAATTGTATCCGCTTCCCACTTTGGCAGAGATGGCCACATCCTGTTCAGAGTACAGAGAAATAACATTTGTCAGAGTCAGTTTTAGGCTTATTCCAATCACATGCTTTGCCAAGAGAAATTGGTCTGGATAATGACCCCAGATATTCACAGCTCCTCCAGTACATTCTGATTGTCTTTCAGGCAAAGATTATTCTCATGCATTTTCATAGTCATACAGCACGGAAACTGGCCCTTCAGCTCAACTTGCCCAAGCTGACCAGGTTTCCCAAACTCAACTGGGCCCCTTTGTCTGTATTTGGCGCATATTTCTCAGAACCTTTCTTATCCATGTACCTTTCCAAATGTCTTTGAAATGTTGTAATTGTACCTGCCTCCACCACTTCTTTTGGCAGCTCATTCTGTATACGCACTGCTCTCTGTGATAAATTTGCCTTTCAGATCCCTTTTGAATCTGTCCCCTCTCACATTGAACCTATGCCCACTTGTTTTGGACACCCCTACCCTGGAGAAAAGATCATAACTATTTACCTTATCTATGCCCCTCATGATTTTATAACCTCTATAAGGTCACCCCCTCAGCCTCCAATGCTCCAGGGGAGAAAAGCTTCCCGCTTATGCAGCTTCTTGTTATAATTCAAACTCTGTATTTGTGGTCACATCTTTATAAATATTTTCTATACCGTTTCTAGCTTCAGAACATCCTTTATACGGCAGGTTGACCAGAAGTGTACACAGTATTCTATAAGTGGCCTCACTAAATCCAGTACGGCACGGTGTCGCAATGGTTAGCACTGCTGCCTCACAGCGCCAGAGACCTGGGTTCAATTCCCGCCTCAGATGACTTACTGTGTGGAGTTTGCACATTCTCCCCGTGTCTGCGTGGGTTTCCTCCAGGTGCTCCGGTTTCCCCTCTCAGTCCAAAAATGTGCAGGTTAGGTGAATTGGCTATGCTAAATTGCTGTAATGTTAGGTGAATGGGTTAATGTAGGGGTGGGGTGCGCTTCGGCAGGCCTGTGTGGACTTGTTGGGCCGAAGGGCCTGTTTCCACACTAAGTCATCTATAGCTGTAACATGATGCCCCAACTCCTGCTCTGACTATTGAAGGCAAGCATGCCAAACGTTGCCTTCACCACCGTGTCTCGCTGCAATGCCACATTCAAGGAACTATCCACCTGCACCCCGAGTTCTGTTTGTTCGCTTCCCAGACTTTGCCTTACCAAAATGTAATACCTTGCCTTTATTCTAATTAAACTTCATCTGCCATTCCCTGACCTACTGGCCCAGTTGATCAAATTTCCATTGTACTCTTAGATAACCTTCTCTGTCCACAATTACACCAATGTTGGTCCTGCTTCTATCTACTACGTTTCTCTGTTGACCTGTTTTCAGGCTGACCAAGCAGTGCAGTAACCACCCTACATCACATACACCACCCTGAGGCACACAGATACAGGAGGGAACGAGGAACCAGGTCAAGAAGAAGAGGGAAACATTAATGCCAACCTTCCACGTTCATAAATCGATCAGTAGCAATCCTACCTTCCAGCAAATAAGGAGGACAAGGAAGAGAAGGCAGAGCAATGTCACATTTCTGTGACTTGGCTAGGCTTTGTCTCAATTCACTCAGTAAGATGTTAGTTCCAAAGATCGACTTGGTTTGAGAAACCATCTGCATAATTGTCTCTCCCACACCCCTCAGGGTGTCAGTTTATCTCACTGTAGCACAATCTAACTGTTGATTTGAGATTTTATGCTGTTCCTTCCGAACTTGAGCATCCAGTAGGTCTCCTGGTGAATGGGTCCATGCAGATGTGCCAATGAATTGAATGTACTCTCCATGTTTTGTTTAAATTGTAGTGAGCTGGAAATAATTCAAGGTGGGATTGTTTTCCAGCCCTATCTTCATTGCCCTCTTCATCACTGTCAATATATATCAGCTCTCTTTTCATACCTCATATGGAATCTGCCATCTGGCTCTAGGCTGGATCTATGATCCCAGGCTGCACAATCCAAAATCCTAATAATTCTGAGTAAAGACATTTCTCCTCATCTCACTCCTCGCTCTCTTGCTGACAATTTTGAAATTGTGACCCCTAGTTACTGGCATACCAACTAGTGGTAACAAAATACTCCTCTTTCCCCTGAAACTTTTTCATAATTTCGATCACTTCCATAAGGTTCCCCTCTTAATCTTCTCTACTTCAAGGAAAAGGAGCCTGATGCCACTAATCCTTCCTTGTATGTAAAATTCTTCATTGCTGTTATCATTCTAGTAAATCTTCAATGAATGCTCTCCAGAGCTTGAAGTTCCTCCCTTAAATAAAGTGCCCAGAACTGAACACAGCTGTAATCTGACCAATGATTTCTTCACAAAGGTTTCAGCTTGCCTGGTCAACTTCAGAGAATGATAAACGTGAACCCCCCCAGGTCCTCTACTCCAGTGCTCCCTTCAAAGACACACCATTGACCCTGCATTGTTGCTCTGTGTTTCTGGTAGCAAAATGCACTACCTCACATTTCTCTGCTTGGAATTCATCTGCCAGACATCTGCTCATTTGGCCAACTTGTCAATCTCACTGTGAAGTCACTCAGCATCATCCTCCCAATCACTCATCTCCGTGGGTTAGTATCAACTGCAAATTTAGAAATTATATCCTCAACACCCAACTCCTAATCATTTATATAACCAATGTAGTTATCAATTTGTACTTGTCAGTTTCTTCTATGTGCATGTAACTATCCATCTCTACATGTCCGTTTTCCCGATGTGAATGTGTGTGTGTTTACCAGTCTGTTCATGCTCTGTGAATTGAGACAGTCAACATTAATCTGTACTTGTCAATTTCTCCGATATCAATATGTGAATGCAGTTACCAATCTATGCCCCTCAATCTCTTGTCAATGTGAATTTAAATATTGATTTCTACCTGTCAGACCCCATTTGATGAATGTGAACACTGCAGGTACTAATGTACCTGCGAGACTCTGCTCTGTGAATATGAGTGTCGTCGTCATCAGAGTGTAGTTGTCAGATTATGCTGTGTGAAACTGGGAGTGTAGTTATAATTCTGTTCCTGTCACTTTTAGCTTTGTGAATGTAGTTATTAATCTGTCCCTGACAGATACTGAAATGCGAATGTGTGACTTGTTAACAGAAACTGACCGATGGACACTGATAGTCACACATTTGCACCACAGTAACTGTCGTCATTATTTGTTTGTCTGTTTCAGCAACATGAATGAGTGTGTAGTTATCAGCCTGCACTTGTCAGGTTCTACTGTTGTGTATCAAAGTGGAAGCTCGTAATATTCTCTGTGTCTATGTGATACAATCTATGATATTTGTTATGAGGGTGTTGAGACTGGATCTTAATCTTTTCTGCATTTTGTGACTTTTTTTAGTTGACTGTCAGTTGGTTGTGGTGGGTGGGGGAGAGAGGAGAAAGGGCGATGGCAGAAGGGAAACTGCTTTATTCTGAGAACCATTCTGACTTATGGTCACACATTTCCTGTTTGGGTAGAGAGTCTGGGATCTGTGGTATCACTGAAACATTTAGTTTTAATTTGTACCCAGACATTGTTGGTATTTTTTTGTAAAAGAGTTTTATTCTGCATGTCAGTTCATTTCTGTATGATGTTTTTTAGACCAATATGCAACACAACAGCATGTCATCTCCTTTCTCATCAAAATCAGAATCGCTGGTATGGTACAGCTCGGAAGCAGACCATTCAGCCCATTGTATCTGTACTAGGACATTCTCTTATGAATTAGATCTGCAGTAAACATTGGGGAATGTGAACTTCATCGACTCATTGTCAGCGTCTATATGAAAAGGACAACTTGATATCAGTTCTGCTGTCATCTGACTTTTAATAACTATAATGCTAGTTTTGATGATTCCCACAGTCTCAGGTAGAGTATATTTATTTCATTCATTTATCTCAGTTCATGTCGCCTGTAGTGGATGGGAAACAGCCAAAGTTATTTAATTGTTAGTGCCTGACGCAATCACGTGCAAGTGAAAACGTAACACACTGCAACAGAAAGGATTCTGGCTGCTCTTCAGAGTCAAGGTAGGAAACACAATGAACTTTTTGTATCTTGTATAGTGCAGAATGTAACAGGCAGTAATGAGATATAAAATGTTCATATTCAGAATGCCATTAGTTTTTGTTTCAGTGCATATTGATGTACTTTTCTGAACACTGCTGATCTAACAATCAGTGTAAACTAATCCATTTGCAACTAAGTGAAAGGGTGACAAACCATTCAACTGCATTGGAGCTGACTGACCATAATGTTCCTGGTACAAAAAAGACAATTGGCTAATTCACTTCTATTTTCTGATGTAGACAGAGCATTACCCTGCTCTGTAGTGTGATGATGCACCATTAATAGTACTCTTGTGTTACTCTATACTAGGGAGGAGGAAAAGAAAAGGACTCTTGTCATGCAGTGCAGAGTATGTAAACTGTCAAATTCGATTTATGGAATAATCAACACTGTTCAACTCTGCTTGAAAATAAAACAAGCAGTTCTACAAACCGACCAATTTTGGCTTTTTTTTCCCCTTTCTCCACTGCTTTGAAGGGTGGTTATTAGATTCCATTGATGCATTGTGAAAATTGCAGCCAGATTTCACGCTTTTTTGTGATACATCCGAGGGAGGGGGAGGAGGAATCCAGAGCTCGTTGTCGATAATTGCAACTAACTTTGAAAGAAGTACATAATTATCTTAAAAAAGGTTTCTGGTTGGACTGAAACAAACAAAACAAAGTCTTCTATTACAATATGAAGAAATGGAGAATGTGGTTGTGATAAAGATGGGGATGGCAGCTTCTCTGCTACCATGATACATTTATGCAAATGGATGCTGGCTGATCAGGATGAAAATTGTGAGCTGGTTGTTTCTGATCGGTGCAGACTCTAAAGTTTCAAAGGGCCTGATTCTGTGCTGTCAGCCTCTCACTCTCTGACAAAGGAGCTGTGGGTAGAAATCATTTTGAATGGAACATTTCTGTTACTTGCAATGGTATTGGAACTGCAAGGTGCTTAGACTTTGTAATATGTGTCAGGATGGTGAAAGTCAGAAAGAGAGAGAGAGAGACAGACAGAGAGTCTGTGTATTGGGGAGGGGTGGGGGGCAATGTTTGGTTACGTACCTACACAGTAATCATTCTATGTCAGGCTTTGACAGAGAATGTGCATTTGGAATTCATATTATTTGATTGCTGTGTTCATATACATGACAAAAGATTAATTCTGTCACTCTCAATTCCTGAGAGCTGTAATGTTCCCTTCAATATAAATTTGAACTCCATATCGAGAGTTATAGAGATGTACAGCATGGAAACAGACCCTTCGGTCCAACCCATCCATGCCGATCAGATATCCCAACCCAGTCTAGTCCCACCTACCAGCACCCGGCCCATATCCCTCCATATACCCATCCAAATGCCTCTTAAATATTGCAATTGTACTAGCCTCCAGCACTTCCTCTGGCTGCTCATTCCATACCCGTATCATGCTCGGTGTGAAAAAGTTGCCCCTGAGGTCTCTTTTATATCTTTCCCCTCTCACCCTAAACCTATGACCTCCAGTTCTGGATTCCCCGACCTCAGAGAGAAGACTTTGCCTATTTACCCTATCCATGCCCATCAGAATTTTGTAAACCTCTGTAAGGTCACCCCTCAGCCTCCGATGCTCCAGGGAAAACAGCCCCAGCCTGTTCAGCCTCTCCCTATAGCTCAAATCCTCCAACTCTGGCAACATCCTTGTAGATCTATTCTGAACCCTTTCAAGTTTCACAACATCGTTCTGATAGGAAGGAGACCAGAATTGCATGCACTATTCCAACAATGGCCTAACCAATGTCCTGTACAGCAGCAAAATGACGCCCCAACTCCTGTACTCAATACTCTGACCAATAAAAGAAAGCATACCAAATGCTGCCTTCAATATTCTATCTACCTGCGACTCCACTTTCAAGGAGTTATGAACCTCCACTCCAGAGTCTCTTTGTTCAGCAACACTCCCTAGGACCTTACCATTAAGTGTATAAGTCCTGCTAAGGGTTGCTTTCCTAAAATGCAGTACCTCGCACTTATCTGAATTAAACTCCATCTGCCACTTCTCAGCCCATTGGCCTATCTGGTCAAGATCCTATTGTAATCTGACAGTGAAGATCCACTTCACTGTCCACTACATCTCAAATTTTGGTGTCAGCTGGAAACGTACTAACTGTACCTCTTATGCTCGCATCCAAATCATTTATGTAAATGACAAAAAGTAGGGGACCCAGCACCGATCCTTGCGGCACTCCACTGGTCACAGGACTCCAGTCTGAAAAACAACTCTCCACCACCACCCTCTGTCTTCTACCTTGGAGCCACAGTTCTGTATCCAAATGGCTAGTTATTCCTGAATTCCATGAGATCTAACCTTGATAATCATTCTCCCATGGGGAACCTTGTCAATAGTTCTCTGGCTTGTCCTTACCACCCTTCTTAAACAGTGGCACCATGCTAGCCAACCTCCAGTCTTCCGGCACCTCACCTGTGACTATCACTTATACAAATATATCAGCAAAAGGCCCAGCAATCACTTCTCTAGCTTCTCATAGGGTTCTGGGTACACCTGATCAGGTCCTGGGGATTTATCCACCTTCAAGCATTTCAAGACATCCAGCACTTCCTCCTCTGTAATCTGAACATTTTGCAAGATGTCATCATCTATTTCCCTACAGTCTATATCTTCCATATCCTTTTCCACATTAAATACTGATGCAAAATACTCATTTAGTATCTCCCCCATTTTCTGCAGCTCCACACAAAGGCCTCCTTGCTGATTTTTGAGGAGCCATATGCTCTCCCTAGTAACCCTTTTATCCTTAACGTATTTGTAAAAACCCTTTGGATTCTCCTTAATTCTATTTGCCAAAGCTATCTCATGTCCTCGTTTTGCCCTCCTGATTTCCCTCTAAAGTATATTCCTACTTCCTTAAGGATTCACTCGATTTATCCTGTCTATACCTTTACATATGCTTCCTTCTTTTTCTTAACCAAACCCTCAATTTCTTTAGTCATCCAGCATTCCCTATACCTACCAGCCTTTCCTTTCACCCTAGTAGGAATATACTTTTTCTGGATTCTCGTATTCTCATTTCTGAAGGCTTCCCATTTCCCAGCCATCCCTTCACCTGCGAATATCTGCCCCCAATCAGTTTTCGAAAGTTCTTGCCTAATACCATCAAAACTGGCCTTTCTCCAATTTAGAACTTCAACTTTTAGATCTGGTCGATCCTTTTCCATCACTATTTTAAATCAAATAGAATTATGGTCGCTGGCCCCAATGTGCTCCTCCACTGACACTGCAGTCACCTGCCCAGTCTTATTTCCCAAGAGTAGGTCAAGTTTTGCACCTTCGAGGAGAAAGTGAGGACTGCAGATGCTAGAGATCAGAGCTGAAAATGTGTTGCTGGAAAAGCGCAGCAGGTCAGGCAGCATCCAAGGAGCAGGAGAATCGACGTTTCGGGCATAAGCCCTTCTTCAGGATTCCTGAAGAAGGGCTTATGCCCGAAACGTCGATTCTCCTGCTCTTGGATGCTGCCTGACCTGCTGCACTTTTCAGCAACACGTTTTCAGCAAGTTTTGTACCTTCTCTAGTAGGTACATCCACATACTAAATCAGAAAATTGTCTTGTACACACTTCACAACTTCCTCCCCATTTAAACCCTTAACGCTATGGCAGTCCCAGTCTATGTTTGGAAAGTTAAAAACCCCTACCATAACCACCCTATCATTCTTACAGATAGCTGAGATCTCCTTTCAAGTTTGTTTCTCAATTTCCCTCTGACTATTTGCGGGTCTATAATACAATCCCAATACGGTAATCATCCCTTTCTTATTTCTCAGTTCCACCCAAATAAGTTCCCTGGGTGTATTTCCAGGAATATCCTCCCTCAGCACAGTTTATCAGAAATGCCACTCCCCCCTCCTCTCTTGCCTCCCTTTCTATCCTCTCTGTATCAGCATTTATATCCTGAAACATTAAACTGCAAACCTGCCCATCCCTGAGCCATGTTTCTGTAATTGCTATGATATCCCAATCCCAGGTTCTTAACCATGCCCTGAGTTCATTTGCCTTCCCTGTTAGGACCTTTGCATTGAAATAAATGCAGTTTAATTTATTAGTCCTACCTTGTCCCTGCCTGCCCTGACTGTTTGACTCATTTCTGTTCTCAACTCTACCAGCCTCAGATTGAGCTCTTTCTTCACAATCTCCCTGTGTCCCATCTTACTAGTGTATATCCTCCCGAGAAGCTCCAGCAAATCTCCCTGCCTGTATATTAGTACCCTTCCAATTTAGGTGAAATCCGTCCTTCTTGTACAGGTCACTTCTACCCCAAAAGAGATTAAAATGATCCAAAAATGTGAACCCTTCTCCCATACACCAGCTCCTCAGCCATGCATTCATCTGCTCTATCCTCCAATTCCTGCCCTCACTAGTTGATAGCACTGGGAGTAATCCAGATATTATTACTCTCGAGGACCTCCTTTTTAAAATTCCTGCCTAACTCTCTGTAATCTCCCTTCAGCCTGCTGGACACACTTTCCTCATTCCTGAAGAAGGGCTTATGCCTGAAACGTCGATTCTCCTGTTCCCTGGATGCTGCCTGACCTGCTGCGCTGTTCCAGCAACACATTTTCAGCTTTTGGTTGGAGCATTGAGTACAAAAGTCAGGATGTCATATTGCAGCTTTATAAGACTTTGTTTAGGTCATACTTAGAGTATTGTGACAAAAGATTAATTCTGTCCTTCTCAGTTAGTGATAGCTGAAATGTTTCCTTCAATATCTGTACTCACTATCTACTTCACATATGGTTGCTCAAACATAGTCTATTTGTTCACCTCTGTTGTAACATGAAAAGTATCCTTACTAAAGTTGAGAACCCATGAGGACAGCCTCAAATTGGGTTCCTGTCACACTACACACACACTCACTCACTCAGACACATACGGACACACTCATGCAGACCCTCTCTCATCCACACACTTCCCCTCATACGTGCACACACACGCACACCCCACACTACACCCATCACACTCATAACACACTTTATCAAACATGCACACACAAACACACACATTCACATATGTACTCTCACTCACATGCTCTCTCACTCACTCACTTGTCTCTGGGGTGGATTTGCATTTGCAGAATTATATTTGCAGATACATTCTATTTTGCTCAAAAAGAGCACAATCTGCAGGCAGTCAGTCCATGTAATGTTTTATATATTCCTACTTTGGCAATAGAACCAGTCTGACTCAAGCCTGGGACACCGACAGACTCTAACCTTGCACCTTTAATAATTGTCTGAGCTGAGATGTCACCCTTTTTTAAATAAAACCTGAAGTCATCTTGAGAATGCGACTTGAAAGAAGTTCTGGGATGTATATATTAATGGACTGAAACCTGCAACCCATTCTAAAAGATGAAGACTTAACAATCCCAAATCGTTCAATATATCATTTCAGTTGCATGACATTGTAATCTTTTGCTATAAATTCTGTGTCTCATGATCCTGTTTCACAGCTACCTGATGAAGGAGCAGCGCTCTGAAAGCTAGTACTTCCAAATTAACCTGCTGGACTATAATCTGGTGTTGCATGATTGTCGCCACATTACAGGAAGAACATGGAGGATTTAGAGAGCGTGCAGAAGAGGTTTGCCAGAATGTTGTCTAGAGGGTACGAGCTATAAAGAGAAGCTAGAAAAACCCGGGTATATTACTTCTGAGCACCAGAGACTGAGGGCAGACTTAATAGAAGTCTATAAAATTTTGAGAAGAGTTGTAGCTCAGGTTGAGGTTTTGGACCTATTTTTTCTCACTGAGCTGGAAGTTCCATTTTCAGATTTCTTGTCACCATATTAGGTAACATTATCAATGAGCCTCCGGATGAAGTACTGGTGGTATGGCCCGCTTTCAATTTATGTGTCCACACATTGGACAAACAGGCAGAAAACTAGCCATAAAAAGACATAAGACATAGGAGTGGAAGTAAGGCCATTCGGCCCATCGGGTCCACTCCGCCATTCATTCATGGCTGATGGGCATTTCAACTCCACTTACCCGCATTCTCCCCGTAGCCCTTAATTCTTTGTGACATCAAGAATTTATCAATCTCTGCCTTGAAGACATTTAGCGTCCCGGCCTCCACTGCACTCTGCGGCAATGAATTCCACACACGCTGGCTGAAGAAATGTCTCCGCATTTCTGTTCTGAATTTACTCCCTCTAATTCTAAGGCTGTGTCCACGGGTCCTAGTCTCCTCGCCTAACGGAAACAATTTCCTAGCGTCTACCCTTTCCAAGCCATGTATTATCTTGTAAGTTTCTATTAGATCTCCCCTTAAGGCTTTATGAATTTTCTCACTGTTTAGAAAGTAGTCCATGCTAGTATTATTTTTTCCAAAGTGCAAGACCTCGCATTTGCTCACATTGAATTCCATCAGCCATTTCCTGGACCACTCTCCCAAACTGTCTAGATCCTTCTGCAGCCTCCTCACTTCCTCAGTACTACTTGCCTGTCCACCTAACTTCGTATCATCAGCAAACTTCGCTAGAATGCCCCCAGTCCCTTCATCTAGATCATTAATATATAACGTGAACAGCTGCGGCCCCAACACTGAACCCTGCGGGACACCTCTTGTCACCGGCTGCCATTCCAAAAAGGAACCTTTTATCCCAACTCTCTGCCTTCTGTCAGACAGCCAATCCTCAATTCATATCAGTAGCTCACCTCGAACACCATGGGCCCTCACCTTGCTCAGCTGCCTCCCGTGTGACACCTTATCAAAGGCCTTTTGGAAGTGTAGATAGACCACATCCACTGGGTTTCCCTGGTCTAAACTACTTGTCACCTCTTCAAAGAATTCCAACAGGTTTGTCAGGCACGACCTCCCCTTACTAAATCCACGTTGACTTATTCTAATCCGACTCTGCTCTTCCAAGAATCTAGAAACCTCATCCTTAATGATGGATTCTAGAATTTTACCAACAACCGAGGTTAGGCTAATTGGCCTATAATTTTCCATCTTTTGTCTTGATCTTTTCTTAAACAAGGGGGTTACAACAGCGATCTTCCAATCATCCGTGACTTTCCCTGACTCCAGTGACTTTTGAAAGATCTCAACCAACGCCTCCGCTATTTCCTCAGCCACCTCCCTCAAAACTCTAGGATGTAGCCCATCGGGGCCAGGAGATTTTTCAATTTTAAGATCTTTTAGCTTTTCTAGCACTTTCTTTTTTGTAATGGCAACCATACTCAACTCAGCCCCCTGACTCCCTTTAATAGTTGGGATATTACTCATGTCTTTCACTGTGAAGACTGACACAAAGTACTTATTAAGTTCTCCAGCTATATCCTTATCTCCCATCACTAGGCTTCCAGCATCAGTTTGAAGTGGCCCAATATCTACTTTTGCCTGTTGTTTGTTTCTTATATATTGAAAGAAACTTTTACTATCATTTCTAATATTACTGGCTAGCCTACCTTCATATTTGATCCTCTCCTCCCTTATTTCTCTCTTTGTTATCCCCTGTTTGTTTTTGTAGCCTTCCCAATCTTCTGATTTCCCAGTGCTCTTGGCCACTTTATAGGATCTCTCTTTTTCTTTAATACATTTCCAGACTTCCTTTGTCAGCCATGGCTGGTTAATCCCTCCCCGGATAATCTTTCTTTTGGGGATGAACCTCTGTACAGTGTCCTCAATTATACCCACAAACTCCTGCCATTTTTGCTCTACTGTCTTCCCCGCTAGGCTCTGCTTCCAGTCTAGTTTCGTAGGTTCCTCTCTCGTGCCCTCATAATTACCTTTATTTAACTGTAACACCATTACATCCGATTTTGCCTTAGGTAACATTATCAATAAGCCTCCAGATGAAGCACTGGTGGTATGGCCCGCTTTCTATTTATGTGTCCACACATTGGACAAACAGGCAGAAAACTAGCCATAAAAAGACATGACTCACTCACACTAGTATCCTTACATACAGATGAGGAAGGACACCACTTCAACTGGGACAACACATCCATCCTAGGAAAGGCCAAACAGAGAGACACATGAGAATTCCCTGAAGCATGGTATTCCAATCGGAACTCCTTCAAAAAGCACATTGGCTTCGATCCAATTTACCACCCCCAGAGAAAATGAACAGGAAGTGACATCACCACAGGAAGTGCCATCACAAACCAAGGAAACCTAAACACATAAATAGGAAGCGAGCCATACCAGCAGTGCTTCATCTGGAGGCTCACTGATGATATTACCTCTGTATGGCAATGAAACATCTGAAAACAACCTTCCAGTTCAGCCAGCAAACCTATATCCAGAAGTCTATAAAATTGAGATGCATGGTTAAGGTTGATGGTTCGAACCTTTTTCCAAGAGCTGAAGTGCCTAAAACTAAGAGGCATGCATATAAGGTGAAAGTTCAAGGGAGACCTAAGGTGCAGTTTCTTTTAACGTAAAGAGTGTTGGAGTGGAACGCACTGCCAGGGGTGGTGATGGAGGCAGATACAATAAAGGTATTGAAGGGACTTAAAAAATAAGCCAATTAACATGCAAGAAATGGTGGGATATGAACCAAGGACAGGCAGAAGGGATTAATTTCATTTGGCATCAAGTTCGGCACAAAACCGTGGGTTGAAGGACCCATTCCTGTGCTGTACTGGTCCAGTTCAGATTTAATGCAATATATATTTCAGATGAGGATTCATTCAAATTGATTGGAACTGGGTCGCAAGCATTGATAATATAGATAAAAAATATAAACTTCTATTTGCTTGATGGTGTTTTACTCTTGTTTTGAACATATCTCTCTGGGACCGGAGCTCAATGTAAGTCTGACTCAATCCACTCTGTGACTGTGGAAAGGATGTTCTTCGCTCTGACAGCAGTAACATACCTGCTGTTTGTTCGAAGCAGCTGGTCACATTTGGCTCTGTACCGAGGGAATATTACATTATCTTGGTCCTTTGAGTACTTGCCTGGAGGAAGACAGAAGAGATACCTCCTGTAAATCAACATCAGCTATGATTGGCAACATCAATGTAACATTCAGTTAATGATCATTAGGATATTTTGTTTAAAGCCAGCAATTTCAACAGAACCACAGGTCTGATTCCACTCCTGCTCTGAGCTGCTCCTTGTCCATTTTTTCTTAAAATTCTAACACCAATTGAGTGAGATTCAGAAACTAAACAACACCCATACAGCTCCATGAATGGGGCCATCTGATACAAGTGAGTATGTGGATATGTGAGTTTAGTTATTGATCTATACCTGTCAGTTCCTGCTTGGTGAATGTGTGGGTGCAGCTATCAAACTGTAACTTTCGGTATATGGTAAATATATTTACGTATTCACACAGCATTAACTGGTCTGGTCTCATTGATAACTAGAGAATCATAAAAATAATACAGCATCGGGGAGGGGGGGCCATTCAGGCCACCTTTTCCATGCCAACGCCAACACACCCAGGTGCCCTTTCTCATCCCACCATCCTGCCACAGCCCGTAACTTTGCTGTTTACAATACTTGAGGTGCAATTCCAGGGAATTTTTGTTTAAAAAAATATAAGATCTCTGCCTGCACCACCAAATCAGGCAGCAAATTCCAGATACCCACCACTCTCTACATTATAAAAAAACATTTTTCCTCATATCATCTAAGCCTACATCCACTTAGCTTGAATTTGTGATCCCTGGTTTTTGAACTCTCTGTCAAAGTAAACAGGTTCCTCCTGTCTAATGTCTCCCTCTCACGAGCTAGTTAAAAGTCACACAACATCGTTATGATTCAACAGGTTTATATGGCAAGTTTTCAGAGCACTGCTCCTTCATATTTAGTACTGTAGACCCACCCCACCTGTACCCGTGTGGGACATGTTCCAGGACCTGCAGCGGAAACACAAAAACGCAGATAAGGTGCAAAACCATTAATTTAAATAGGAAATTTGCCTTCCCGGCAGCCTGCTGGTCCCTCGTTCTGGAATATTTCCTTTTATACACTTGGACCACGGTAAACCGCAATAACCGGACCTGTGAAACATGGGTCACCCTGTATTCCTTAATTGTGGCACCTTTGTTACAAGGAATACAACCACAACCTCTCCAATCTCTCCTGATAGCTACAATTCTGGCAACATTCTAGTAAATCTCCTCTGCACTCTCTCCACAGCAATTACGTCCTTCCTGTAATGTGGTGACCCGACTGCACACAATACTCCTGTTGTAGCCACCAGTGCCTCATACAGTTTCATTGTTATTTCCCTATTTTTGTATTCACCCCTCTGTCAATGAGGGAGAGCATTCCATGTGCCTTCTTTACAATCCCATCTATCTTTAGGGACCTGTTCATCTACACACTCACTTCACCTGCCCCTCTCAGTATATTCCCATTTATTGTCGATTTCCATTTATTGTCTGACTTCCCAAAATGTGTTCCCTCATACTTATCAGAGCTGAACTCCATCTGTCACTTTCCTGCCCACTCCACCAAACCATTTGTATAGTTTTGGAGCTTACAGCTATCCTCCACATAATCCACTACACGGCCAATTTTTGTGTTGTCTGCAAATTTCACAAATTTGCCCACCATATTCAACTCCAAATCATTAATGGATAAAACAAACAGCTCAGGTCCCAACACTGAGCCATGCAGAGCTCCACTTCAATTAGCTTTCCATTCACAATGGCCACCATTGACCATTATAGAACATAGAAGATAGAAGAATACAGCACAGTACAGGCCCTTTGGCCCTCGATGTTGCGCCGATCCAAGCCCACCTAACCTATATTAACCCACTATCCTCCATATACCTATCCAATGCCCGCTTAAATGCCCATAAAGAGGGAGAGTCCACCACTGCTACTGGCAGGGCATTCCATGAACTTACGACTCGCTGAGTGAAGAACCTACCCCTAACTTCAGTCCTATATCTACCCCCACTTAATTTAAAGCTATGCCCCCTTGTAATACCCGACTCCATACGTGGGAAAAGGTTCACACTGTCAACCCTATCTAACCCCCTAATCATCTTGTACACATCATCTTTCTTTCCTGTGACTAGCCAATTTTGGATCCAATTCAACACATTACCCTGTAACCCATGGGCTTTTACTTCTTCAACTAGTCTGCTGTGATGCTGCTGCTCCTTTAACAAGCTTGTAAACGACACAGGCTCCGAAACGTCAAAGTTGATGGGTTTGAAGGCCATTTTGATTAGAACTAACATGTAATGCCTCAGACAAAAGGCTCCCACATTTTTAAAAATAACACTTGTTCAATGAAAGGAGAGTGTCCCAGTTTCCCAGCTCAGGTTATCTCTGGTTTGATTTGGTCTTTAGCCGACTGGCTATTGACTGAAAGCAGTCAGGCAATTGAAAAAGCTGCTGAACCGAAAGAAGCAGATCCATGATAGTACTCTCTCTCTGACATCTCTGCTGTAAAACCCTGTGTTTGATTTTACCTTTGTACCAAGGGGTATTTATGGGGATTGTATGAAATGTTGGGAACACCATCATTAAGTTGGTATCATCTGTTGGGTTTTCAGATTTTAAAATTATTTAGTATTCTGTTCTCTTTTGTTTGTGTATCATTCGGTAAATTTGTAAATCAAACTGTTTTCTTTAAAACTACTAGTTTGACCAGCTGCATCCCTCCTGGAATATCTTTGTTACACCCACTTAAAACAACTAGCAAAGTTAGGGTCCTGGTTACTTTCGTGAAATATTTGGAGGGGGTCTGGCCTTTTCCAATATAGATTGGGAACTGTTTGCAGAACTTATTCTGTAGTTCTGATTTGGGATTCGGGTTGTTGGTCTCAAAGGCAGTGAAGGATAGGTATTAGCGTCTTTTGTTCCGAGTATTGAATTCAATTGGTTTAAACAGCACTTGGAGAAAGTGAGGACTGCAGATTCTGGAGATCAGAGATGCAAGTGTGGTACTGGAAAAGCACAGCAGGCCAGGCAGCATCTGAGAAGTAGGAGAATCAATGTTTTGGCCATCAGCCCTTCATCAGGAAACAGTGTTTGGGATAGCAACGGCTCTTTGAGTCATCAAGTATTTTCTGGGGGTGGAAGAAGTAACTTCAGATTTTTGAAAAAAGTGCTTAATGCCAAGCTGCTGGAATTAGCAGACAAGCTGGAGCTTGACCTGCCTCCACCCACGAGGAAAAGAGCGATAATTACAGTAATTGCTCAACACTTAAATTTGCCGGAAATGCCATCATAATCTTTAGAGAAGGCTAACATTCAATTGATAATGAAACAACTTGAGCTAGATGCAAAAGTCAAGGAAAGGGCAACAGAAACAAAACGGTTTGAATTATGATTAAAAGCAGAAAAGGGAGAAGAGAGAGATAAGGAGCGAGAGGAAAGGAAGAAAGAAGGAGTTTGAACTTCGGAAATTGGCACTTAGACAGGAGTTCAAAAATTCACTTCCAGAAGTAATGAGAACTCACGTGTAAGAGCAGAGAGTTAAAACATCAAGACTGGCATCAGAAATGGCTGCTGATTGAGTTGATCAATAAATCAAAATTGGGCTGCCAAAATCAATTTCAATCCACGAGGGATAATAATTGTGGATAAGAGAAATTCTCACATGGAAAGGAAAAAGTAGATCTCGGTGAAGATCATAAGGATAATTTACCACAGGGTGAAAAGGAAACCCTTGAAGGGGAAAGAGAAGTGAAAAAGCTCCGGTGTTTTCAATAAAGTAGGCCACATGGGATCAGTATTAGCAGGTTAGGAAAGGCACTGAGAAGCCAGATGTAGGAAAACAGGATAAGCCAGTGAATTTTGTTGGAGTGGTAACAGAGAGCACTGTGGAGACTAGAAAGCTGCACCAGAATGTACAAGCTGGTCGGAGGTTGTTTATGGAGGAAGTGCCAGATCTTCTTAAACCATACACCGTGAAGGTAAAGTTTACTCGTATAGGCCAGGAGCAACAGGTGAAGAGGTAACAATATTAAGAGATACAACGATCCTCTCAATCTGTGATGCTAAAAGATGAGGATATATGTATCTCTGAAGGACTATTGCCAGAAAAGGTACGAGTAATGGGAATTCACATTGAAATAAGAAATGCTGGAGTTGTAAGAAGTGAGGTTAGAGTGTCCCGTGAAGAGGGGAGAAGTCATAGTAGGAGTAATGGACAACTGAACAATTGCTGGATACATATCTGTGTGGTAGCGAGGTCACAGAGTCACCAGTTGAAACAGGAAAGATCAAAGAGTACAGATAAGGAAGTTGAAGGGAAATGAGCAGCGACCCTGTTTGATCAGATAGTTGAGACAAACCAGGAATAGATAGATAACAAAACAGACATCTTTAGCTAAGGTAAATTAACTGAGTTCCAGCAAAAAGATGAAAATTTAAAGCAATTCTATCAAAAGGCATACACAAAACAAATCCAAATGTGTCCGTGATTGTTATTATCTTAAAAATGATGTCTTAATGAGGAAATGGAGAATATCACATTCAGGCAGATGAGAAATGGGCAGAATTTTATCAAGTCCTATTGCCAGTGGGTTATAGTAAGGACATGCTGCGAGTAGCGCATGAACTACCTGCATAGATTGTCTGTTTGAAATTCACATTATTTAATTGTCATCTCTTTATGTGACTGTTCCTTGGATGCTGCCTGAACTGCTGTTCTTTTCCAGCACCACTCTAATCTCGACAGATAAACTCCATGTAAATATACTTCATCCCGGTTGGAGAGTTTGAGCTGTTGGCAGAGGCTGAATAGGCTGGAACTGTTTTCCCTGGACAGTGACCTTATAAAAGTTTATAAAATCATAAGACACATGGAGAAGTGGTGGAGCCTGGTAAAACTACAACATTTAAAAGGCATCTGAATGGGTATAATGAGAAAGCCTTAAAACTTGTCCTTAAATACTTAGACTAAATGTAATATTGAATTATAGAACACAAGAAAATAAACAGGACAAGCAGGGAGGCATCAAGCCACAAAAGGGGGAACCTAGGATGTCCAGAAGATTTAAAAAAAAATCTGTTCTCACCAAGTGATAACAGGATGCTCTAAAGCAATTAAGAACATATGCCTTAACATCAATGAATCTGTGTAAAAAGGACACAGACTGATAACATTGACAGATGTTAACTTGTGAAATTAATGACAGTGTTTGAACGTGATCTTGGAAACTCGGTGTCATCTCAGAAGCATGTAATAAACGGTCAGGTCCTATCAATTATAATGAATACTTATTGTGTGTGTGTGTGTGTGTGTGTGTGTGTGTGTGTGTGTGTGTGTGTGTGTGTGTGTGTGTGAGAGAGAGAGAGAGAGAGAGAGAGAGAGAGAGACAGAGATGAATGTTTTGAATTTATTTGCATTTTGGGACTTTATGGTGATTTTGAGTAGCCATCGCTGATTTTGAAATGCAAACTCTGAAATGTAATATTGATGAAGCTTTAACTTACATGGTGTTCTTACACTCCATGACTGCCCCACTGTCAATTCTAATTCGTCAGATCTTCTGTCTTCTTTGAATTTGAATTACAACCTTGAAATAAAAGCATGTTTAATTTGAAACTAATGAATTGTTTAAAATGTAACCTTTCAGCCTCAGGTACAGAATGACTTTGTGTTTAAGATAAAAAGCAGGAGTCTGCTCCGAGCTTAAAAATTATTCTAAACCGATCATTGGAGAGATTCTGACACAATCTGTCAGGAAGTTATTTTATGGTCAAAGCTTGCCCTCCTCACTAAGATGCTATTTTGTAAAACAATGCAAGCTGTGCAAGGTTACGTTATGTTATGACCTCTCCCACATAGTTTGGACTGATACCTCTTTATGACAGTGACTTACCTCACCAACAGGCGCCTGACTCAGCTGGATCTGTTTTTTCCACCTGATGGATGGCTAAGGGCCTACAGGAGTGATCAGCTAAGTGCACACAGACCTGTTAATTAACTTCTCTTCCTTACAAATTATTGCCTTTCCACTGTCTGTCTAATTAAGGACATGCAGTTTTTTTGTAAAAAGGAAGCCTATTTGAGACAGAAGAGTGGAGTAGCCTGCAAGGGCTCTTAAAGGAAGAGCTGATATCCTACTTTTAAAGGTTTTAGGTGTCAATGTTACGTTCTAACAGTGCTATTGGTAGATAAAGGGGAAAGCTAACATTGAACTAAACTGTTTGTAAGAGGTTTTTATTCCAGACTGCCAAAGAGTACGATCTCAAGGACGAACCAAGAGAGGCTGATAGGTCTGAGTCCACAAGGGATTCCCTGGGCCATCTTAAATCTATACTTTAACAATATGAATAGGAAGGGTTTCGAGAGAGATGGGCAAAGTGCTGGAAAATGGGACCAGATTAGGTTACGATATCTGATCGGCATGGACAAGTTGGACCGAAGGGTCTGTTTGCATGCTCTCTGTCTCTATGACTCGACGACTCTTCAGTCACTCTTGCCCTGTCAGTGAGCACAGTTTCCTTCCATCTCTGTACTTCACTGATGGTTGTTGAAACGATGCAACAATGTGGCCTATTTGTCTATCTTCATTGTAACTTTGAAAATTCTGTTAATAACTGCAGATTTTAATGGTATTCCTGAATGAGGATTCAGTTTACCGTCAACACTGGTGTGTAAACGTCAATGGGCTACATACCCTCTGTTTGTTAGAGGCAGCTGGTCACTCTTTGCTTTGAACTGAGGAAGTATTACAGTGTCTTAGTCCCTCAGGTGTTTTTCTGGAGGAAGACACAGGGACACTACTTGTAAATCAACATGAGGCTAGTCTGGCAATATTGAATTGTCGCATTAATTGCATATTAATTAGAATGCGTGTGTTTTTCTTATTTAAAGCCTACAACTTAACCAGAACCACTGATCTGATTCCATTGTTACTCTGAGCTGCTCCTTGTCTGGGGATTGTGTTTGTTTTCCATGTGATTCGATACCAGTTGATTTGGAGATGTTGGTGTTGGAGTGGGGTGCAGAAAGTTACACATCAAGTGCTTCCAAAAAAAAAACTGTTGGACTAAAACCTGGTGTTGTGCGATTTTTAACTTGATATCAGTTGAGTGAGATCCAGAAACTGAGCAACAACTGCCTAGCACCATGAATGGGAATATTCAACCACCAGGATGCTTACAGAGCTCAATATCCAACTCCCCAACTAACTGTTGGAAAGAGGAAAAACAGCGCTATTTGATTAGATTACTTACAGTGTGGAAACATGCCCTTCGGCCCAACAAGTCCACACCGACCCTCCGACGAGCAACCCACCCAGACCCATTACCCCATCACCTAAAGCGGGAATTGAACCCGGGTCTTTGGCGCTGTGAGGCAGCAGTGCTAACCACTGTACCATCATTTTTTTTTTACCAGGACCCCCGTGTATGTCCTTTTACAAGAGTATCACATTCCTACAGTTGGTCCACACAACATCAGAAAGAGCGGGAAACAGAATGAAATTAAAACTGGGTTCAGAGGATTGCAAACCACAAGAATGACCCACAGCAGCTTCTTCCCGCTCTGCCTCCCTCAGCAGGCCACACACAGCCCGAGAAAGGCCTCTCTCTTCCCCCCAGCCCGCTCACTCCAAGTTCCGGGACCAGTTCCTGCTCCGCTCGGCCTCTTACAAACAGCCCCCGGTTCTCCCTGAACTCACCCCGAATCACTCCCGGTCTCGGAGCCCCCTCTGTGTCCCAGGCTCCCCAGCTTGATGATCAAAGCCATTTCCCTGCTCTGTCTGTCACTCAGTTTCCTCTCCGGACCCGCCCCTCACTCTCTGTCAGCCCTTTCTCAGTCAGGTCGGGTCGGACTGTATAAAAAGGGAAGGGGCGGCAGCTCGGCTCTCATTCGGCAGCGATTGGAGTGAAGAAGCGCGATGTCTGGGAGAGGTAAAGGAGGCAAAGGCCTGGCAAAAGGCGGGGCGAAGCGGCACCGCAAAGTGCTCCGTGATAACATCCAGGGTATCACCAAACCAGCCATCCGGCGCCTGGCTCGCCGTGGCGGGGTCAAGCGCATCTCGGGCTTGATCTACGAGGAGACCCGCGGGGTGCTGAAGGTTTTCCTGGAGAATGTGATCAGGGATGCGGTCACCTACACTGAGCACGCCAAGCGCAAGACGGTCACCGCCATGGATGTGGTGTACGCTCTGAAACGCCAGGGCCGCACTCTCTATGGATTCGGCGGCTGAGAATAAAGCGACCCTTTTCCAGTGAACCCAAAGGCTCTTTTCAGAGCCACCCAAACCCTCCAATAGAGAGCGGAGACCTGAGGACGGGGAAGGCAGTACACAATGATGGGATTATTACTGTAGCCGGTTATTTCGCGTTTATCGCGACTTTTAAAATTATTTCGCTTCCAAAAATGTACTAATACCGTGTTCTGAGGTACGGCAGAGAGCATCGTAACTTGTAATTGTAAATGTAGCAGCAGCATTTGGCCATTCTGTCCATCCAGCTTGTTCTGCCATTTCTGGCTGATATTTCTCAAACTTCCGCACCCTTCGATCCTCTTTTTTCGTGAATACCTGTCCATCAATGTGTACTTGGCTGTCCATGCCATGAATAATAATTTGATTTTATTTATTGTGGAACCCAGACATTAACGTTACATATTACAGTATTTATATTTCCCAAGCATAACACTGGGAGCCTGCGGATGTGTTATGGGGCGCGTTCAGGCAGCGATTACAAATTTCAATCGGCGGTTTTTCGATTAATTCACGGCGGGTACAGGTTCGGTTGCTCATCCAGAGAGACCAGGAAGCGATGGGGGACATTAATACTGTATTTCGATCGGAGGTTAGTTTAAAAACAAAAACGGAAGGCAGCAGTAGTGAATTTGCAACTAATGAGCTTTTCATTCAGGGATTGCAGAAATATAGTAATTGGAAGGGTGATTTTCACATCAAATTTTGGTATTGGGTTAGATATTTCTGGAAAAAACCCATCTCCTCATTGACTCCCTTTGCGATAGCATGGCTTTTGGTGAGGTGGAGGCAGGAGGGAAAGGGAAAAAATGGCGCCAAGAGATCAACAGCTTATTTTCAAATTTGAAAATGCCAGCCATCACGTATAAAAGAGCAGGAGGTTATACAGAGGAGAATGCATGTACACATTGATTGGTTTTTCGATGACGAAACTAAACTTCACACAATCTCACTTTACCGCATTCCCTCCTTTTACGGCTGAAAAATGACTGACTGCTGTTGAACACGCTCTCTCCAGAGGTTAACGAAAATAAGAGTGGGTATGAACCGAGCAGACAATAAATTGCAGAGGTGCATGCTGCAGAAACAGTGGGAGGATTCAGTTTATTGATGCAGTTAAAGGAAATGTGAAGCCAAACTCGATCGGGAACATCCGTGACATTATTCTAAACTCATAGAACATTGATCACGCAGGAAGTGACCGTGTACTGACAAATAATGTAGTTCCAAACACTCTTACAATCGTATTCAATGATATAATCTTCCTCTGCTCCCACATACAGTAAAATGGAAATAAAAATTTAGCGATGGCAGGTACAACAGCCAGGGCTCTACATAGTAAAAGTAAAGTAATTCACCCCGACAGAGTTCAACTCCTTTCGCAGATGCTGTGAGTGGCTCTTAAAAGAGCCTTTGGCTTGTCAGATTCAAGAATACTTTCTTCACTTTTTAGCAGATCCAGCAGCGGTAGTTTTCTTGGGCAGCAGCACGGCCTGGATATTAGGCAGCACCCCGCCCTGAGCGATGGTCACCCCTCCCAGCAGCTTGTTGAGCTCCTCGTCGTTGCGCACGGCCAGCTGCAGGTGCCTGGGGATGATGCGGGTCTTCTTGTTGTCCCGGGCCGCGTTGCCGGCCAGCTCCAGGATTTCAGCCGTCAGATACTCCAGCACCGCAGCCAGATAGACCGGCGCTCCGGCACCCACACGCTCAGCATAGTTACCCTTTCTCAGGAGCCTGTGAACACGGCCCACCGGGAACTGCAGGCCAGCCCGGGACGACCGAGACTTCGCCTTGGAGCGAGCTTTCCCACCGCCCTTTCCTCTTCCAGACATGATCACAATCCCACCACCACTTTCAGAGAGAATGCTGCACTCCGCCCACATTGCTGTCTCTTATACCTTCGGGAGGAATGGTGGGGCGGCCGTTTCTGATTGGTCAGCATCTCCTAATGTTGTTTCAATTCCCAATCAAATCTGCTTCATTCCCCAATCCGGAGAGGAGGGCGGCGGCACGACAGGCGCCAAATCATCAACTGCTTTCTTTCCAGTTTGAAAAACCCTCCAAATTCCAAACAAAGTATGTTTTACCTCAAAAATGAAGTACAAAAAACTGAGGAAGTTCAAAAAAACATTAATATACATGATAATTTACTTTTAGTTTACAAATGTGTACTTCACACGGTCTTACTCTCCCACATTTGCCACATTTCTGGTCTTGATAGTGGTTATTTTCTAAACGTTGAGAAGCTGAAACAAAACAGGCCGAACACTGCAATCGGCAACGTCTTTTATGAGATATGCTCATAAACCAGCACACAACATTCTTCCGGCTCAGCATCGAGCGCGAACGCGTTTTTAAGACGATATTTTAAAGCTGTCCTTCATCGCTTTCGATCAGATTCAGCAAAAGCTCCACGTTTCAGCCCGGTAGCTGTGTTGGTGTTCCTTCGGTTCGCTTTGAAAGTCTCTCAGGAAGTTTTATTTTGCATTGCGAAAAATCGGATCAAACCCGCGTATTGGAAATGTAAAGTAAATCAGAAAGTAAAATGCATTAATCGTGGGACGGAAAGACGTGGGCATTTGTCTGCCAGGGGTGAACAAGCAAGATGCAAAATGACTCACTGGCGCCTGATCTGCTCTCCACCACACTCCCGAATAATTTGCAAAGTACTTATTAACACAAAAAAATGTAGCACAAGAAGTTAAAATGCCTTATCAAGAATCATATGTAAACTAAAACAAACAGCCCTTAAAGAAATGGTTCAGCTGTCTCAGGGAAATTGTGGGTGGCTCTTAGAAGAGCCTTTGGGTTGTGGATGTGTATGTTTCAGTGCAATGCGGTCCTTCACTTGGAGCTGGTGTACTTGGTCACCGCCTTTGTACCCTCCGACACGGCGTGCTTGGCCAGCTCCCCGGGCAGCAGCAGCCGCACGGCGGTCTGGATCTCCCGGGAGCTGATGGTGCTGCGCTTGTTGTAATGGGCCAGGCGGGAAGCCTCCCCCGCGATGCGCTCGAAAATATCGCTGACGAACGAGTTCATGATGCTCATGGCCTTGGAGGAGATGCCGGTGTCGGGGTGAACCTGCTTCATCACTTTGTAGATGTATATGGCGTAACTTTCTTTCCTGGACCGCCTTCTCTTCTTACCGCCCTTCGCTGGCGCCTTCTTGATGATTTTCTTCGCGCCCTTCTTGGAGGCTTGCTGTGCTTTCTTCTCATCAGCCATAGCGCCACTCACTCTCAGACACAGAATAAGGGAAAGCGGGCTCGGACCTCGCTCTTCATAGACTGACGACGTCATCAATGCTAATGAGGGATGGGGAAAGCCTGGTTTCTGATTGGGTAGTTTACACAGAATCATTCCCCAACATTGAGTCTCTCTGATTGGTTAGTGTGGGATCCAATGTGGATCTGTCAGAATCTGCAACGAAATGTGAAGTGGTTGGTGATTCTGTTCCTGTCAGTCTGACTGAGGGAGATTTGTTTTGTGTCTGTGACACAGAAAGTGACTGTAGTATTGGCTCGGTTTCCTTTTGCTCGTTGTTGTGATGATGTGTTTCTAGCTCCGAATGTCTGTTCTGTTCCTCTGTATAGGCTGGAATTAACACAGAACTTGTCACTGTGTGAAAAAAGCTCTCATCCATTCGAAATTGTGATTACATTTGTTGTCAAGTTACACAAACCACTGAAACCTGACTATGAGTGTTTTCTACACTTGGGGTTGATGCAATATATTTCTGATACCTTGACGGATAACTGTGGGCCCAGAGACCTATCGATAACTGTGTGGTTTGCAAGTACCTGCAGTGTAACTGAACCACTTTGCTGCACTTTTCATTTGGACGTCTTGCAGTTTCATGTCGGGATTTATAACATTTCTCAGTCATATGCGAATAACTGTTAACCAGCAACTGTTAGCATGTTATATATATATGTGTCACTTTAACTTTGTATCTGTCCAGTCGAGGCTCTGGTCCTCTGTGTAATAGTCAATTAGTGTTACTTCAAGACAGCTTTTATTCTGTAACCATCAAATACTGATGTATGCGGTAAAACGTTACACTATTTGCCAGCCACTTAGAAATATTCCTCCAATCTGTGCCCCCAGGAGAAATTGAGGATTGCAGATGCTGGGCTTATGCCTAAAACGTCAAGATGAAGGGCTTATGCTTGAAACATCGATTCTCCTGCTCCTCGGATGCTGCCTGACATGCTGTGCTTTTCCAGCACCACACTCTCGACTCCAATCTGTGCCCTTCTGTTTCTGGGGTGTATTTTTGTAAACACTATTTCACAGTCTTAACATGTCAGTACATTACTGGACTGTAACTCAAACCTTCTGAAGTGTACCTTGTTGCTTTACTCTGTCGGTGTCAATTCTGAAAGTACCAGGTACCACTTTGGACAGACTCAGGTAGGGCTCACTATCCTCCACTCCCATACCCTATGAATATCAGCTTCTGCAAATTGAGCTTTACTCTGTCGGTGTCAATTCTGAAAGTACCAGGTACCACTTTGGACAGACTCAGGTAGGGCTCACTATCCTCCACCCTATGAATATCAGCTTCTGCAAATTGAAGCTGAATTTGTATTTATAACTGCAGCATTTTGATAAAGGATAATACTTTGTACATTGCAGATATTGTCAGTAACAATGTCACTGCTGATATTACATTGTTTATGCCAGTTTCGAGCTAATCAATAGTTGCATTATATCTTAACCATTTTTTTTGCTTTGCAAGTGACTCAGTATTTCATTCTGTAACTGCCAGTTTGTTGTTTCTAATCTTGTATTTACTCAGTTTCAGTCAATCACTGGCATGACAGAGAGCAAATATCTCAACATCTCAAAGTTTCTGATGAAATGGATGGTTCATTTTTTTTAACTCCATCCCTGATACGTCAGGGTAACCTATAACTGAATCAACCAGTATATGATCTGTGAGCACACAGTAAGTTACAGATAAAGTGCATGGTGAATGATGCCTCCCAATCCTGACATGCAGATACAGTGTATATGCTGTAGTTATTGATTTCTTTCAATCTTGTGTCACTTTAAATATCTCAAAGCAGAAGACCATAAGAAGCATGAGAATTCTGTGACATTTCTATCTGTCTGCATGTACTCTGTCATGAGAACAGATCACAAAGGCTTTAGTTATGGTCTTCATCTCATTTTGATGTTTAGTGCCCATAACCAAAAACTCCCTTATGTATCAAAAAAAGATATATGGGTGCATTAGCATGAATTAAGCTGATAACCCAACCCTAACTTCTCTCTGTGGAACAGAAGGCTTCCTGTTCAAAACTGTGTCTTCTTTGGATTCTTTCATGAGCAGTGCCATCCTCCCAGCATCAACTCTGTCAACTCCCGTCAGATTTCTTTTTGCTCTAAAGGTCATACAAAACTCCAATGAGAATATACCCAACCATTTCATACTTACGATGAGAGCCTATGTATCAATCTGCAGCTCTAAGCTTCTGCTATGTGAATATGTGAGTACAAGTATCACCCTCTCCCAATAAGATTCTGCTATGTGCATACTTGAATGAAGTTACCACCCTATACCTGTTGGTTTCTACTGTGTGTATATGACAGTTTCTGGTCTGTAAATGTGATAGTTTAAGTAATCGTCCATGTCAGTTTTGGTATTGTTAAAATGTGAACATAGTTATCAATGTCTACCTGCTATCTTCAGCTAAGTGAACATGTGGGGGTACATATTGAAACGTAGCTGTTGCTTTCAGTGACAGGAATGCATGAGTGTAGTTATCAATCTTTCCCTGTCAGTTTCTTCGATGTAAATGTATTGGTGTAGTTGTCCATCTGTACTGATGAAGGGCTTTTAACCAAAACGTCGATTCTCCTGCTCCTCGAATGCTTCCTGACCTGCTGTGCTTTTCCAGCACCACACTCCCGACTCTAATCTCAAGCATCTGCAGTCCTCACCTTTGCCTATGCATTTGGACCTGTCAGTTTCTGATCTGTGAATATGGAAGTGTAGTTATTGATCTGTCCATCAGTTTCTGTAATTTGAATATGACTGTCCAGTTATCTATCTCTCCCGGTCAGTTTCTGTGATGTGAAGATGACGGTCCAATTATCTATTTGCCCCTGTCAGATTCTGCTCTGTGAATATGAGAGTGTCATTACCAGTCTCTACCTGTCAGTTTGCGCAATGTCAATGTGATTTTAGTTATCAATCTGCCCCATTAGGGTCTAGTTGAATGTAAAACTGTAGTAATCAATATTTACCTGTGAGATTTTGCTCTGGGAATGTGGGTGTGTTATTGAAATGTACTTGTCAGTTTCTGCAATGTGAATGTTTGAGTGCAGATTTCAGTCTGTACCTGACAGTTTCTGCAATGCGAATGTGTTTGTGCAATCATCAGTCTATCCCTGACAGCTTCAACTATATGAATGGATGACTGCATCTGTACCTGAAAGTATCTGTACCTGTCAGTTTGTGCTCTGTGAATAAGTGAGTGTACTTATATATTTGTCTCTGTTTAACATGACACTTGCAGAAACTGCAGGAGCTCTATTTACTTCAAATCTCTGTTGCTCAACATGAATAAGGTTTCATCTATTGCCATCCATGTCAGGGTGGCATGGTGGCACAGTGGTGCCAAGGACACAGATTCAATTCCAGCCTTGGTTCATTATCTGTGTGCAGTTTGCATGTTCTGCCCGTGTCTGCATGGGTTTCCTCTGAGTGCTCTAGTTCCTTTCTATGGTCCAAACATGTGCAGGTTTGCTGGATTAGCCGTGGTACATTGTCTTGTAGTATTAAAGGATTGCGTCAATTATGGTAAACGTGGAGTTATGGGGATAGGGTGGGGTCTACATCTGGGTGGGATCCGCTTTGGAGAGTTGTTGCAGGGAGATGGGCCAAATGACCTCTCTCTGCACTGGAGAAATTCTATGTACTGTAAATGAAAGTGAGACTTTTTCTATCATTGTCTGTCTCAACGGTGTAAAGCACATTGGATAATTTCCACAACTTTTATTCAATGGTATAGTTTATGACTGTAAGTTATGTTCTGCATCTGTATTTTGAATTTATTGTTCACATGATTATAACTAGACCACTTTACGAGAGCTTTCTCATTCTGTGTCCAATAACCTCTGGGTACGGTGGGCGGCATGGTGGCACAGTGGGCGGCATGGTGGCACAGTGGTTAGCACTGCTGCCTCACAGCGCCAGAGACCCGGGTTCAATTCCCGCCTCAGGCGACTGACTGTGTGGAGTTTGCACGTTCTCCCCGTGTCTGCGTGGGTTTCCTCCGGGTGCTCCGGTTTCCTCCCACAGTCCAAAGATGTGCAGGGTCAGGTGAATTGGCCATACTAAATTGCCCATAGTGTTAGGTAAGGGGTAAATGTAGGGGTATGGGTGGGTTTCGCTTCGGCGGGGTCGGTGTGGACTTGTTGGGCCGAAGGGCCTGTTTCCACACTGTAATTAAATCTAAATACCTGTCTGAATGTGTATCTTTTCATGTCAATATTTGATTTTCCTCTGGACAGGTATTGGAAAGCGTAGGGGGTGATGGCTGTTCATGCTATGTTCCCCTGAGAATCCAATTTTCTGGCTCTAATGCAACGAAGGGTACATCGGCTTCCAAGAGATCAATTGTGTGAGGGGATTCTGTAGTCCGAGGTACAGACAGACGTTTCTGTGGCCAGCAGCGATAAAGCAGAATGGTGTGTTAGTTCCCTGGTGCCAGGATCAAGAATGTCTTAGAGAGTGTGCAGAATGTTCTCACGAGGGAAAAGGGGACAGTAAGAGGTCATTGTCCACAATGGAACCAATGATATAGGAAGGGAAAATGTTGAGATTCTGAAGGGAGATTACAGAGAGTTAGGCAGAAATTTAAAAAGGAGTTTACTCCCTGTGCTACAAGCTAATGAGGGCAGGAAGAGGAGGATAGATAAGATGAATGCATGGCTGAGGAGCTGGTGTATGGCGAATGATTCACATTTTTGGATCACTGGAATGTCTTTTGGGGTAGAAGCGACCTGTACAAGAAGGACGGATTGCACCTAAATTGGAAGGGGACTAATATACTGGCAGGGAAATTTCCTCGAGCCACTCGGGAGGATTTAAACTAGTAAGGTGGAGGGGTGAGGCGGGGGGGGTGGAATGGGGGTGGGAACCACGGAAGTAATGAGGAAAGAGATCAGTCTGAGACTGGTACAGTTGAGAACAAAAGCGAGTCAAACAGTCAGGGCAAGCAGGGACAAGGTTGGACTAATGAATTAAAGTGTATTTACTTCAAAGCAAGGGGCCTAACAGGGAAGGCAGATGAACACAGGGCATGGTTAGGAACATGGGACTGGGATATCATAGCAATTACAGAAACATGGCTCAGGGATGGGCAGGACCAGCAGCTTAATGTTCCACGATACAAATGCTACAGGGAGGTAGAAAGGGAGGCAAGAGAGGAGGGGGAGTGGCATTTATGATAAGGGATAGCATTACAGCTGTGCTGAGGGAGGATATTCCTGGAAATACATCCAGAGAACTTATTTGGGTGGAACTGAGAAATAAGAGAGGGATAATCACCTTATTGGGATTGTATTATAGACCCCCTCACAGGCAGAGAGAAATGGAGAAAGAAACTTGTATGGAGATCTCAGCTATCTGTTAGAATAATAGGGTGGTTATGATAGGAGATTTTAATTTTCCAAACATAGACTGGTCTGCCATAGTATTAAGGCTTTAGATGGATAGCAATTTGTTAAGTGCGTACAAGAAAATCTTCTGATTCAGTATGTGGATGTACCTACTAGAGAAGGTGAAAAACTTGACCTACTCTTTGGAAATAAGGCAGGGCAGGTGACTGAGGTGAGTGGGGAGCACTTTGCGGCCAGCGACCATAATTCTGTTAGATTTAAAATAATGATGGAAAAGGATCGACCAGATCTAAAAGTTGAAGTTCTAAATTGGAGAAAGGCCAATTTTGACAGTATTAGACAAGAACTTTCGAAAGCTGATTGGAGGCAGGTAAAGGGATGGCTGGAAAATGGGAAGCCTTCAGAAATGAGACAACAAGAATCCAGAGAAAGTATATCCCTGTCAGGGTGAAAGGAAAGGCTGGAAGGTACAGTGAATGCTGGATGACTAAAGAAATTGAGGGTTTGGTTAAGAAAAAGAAGGAAGCATATGTCAGGAAGCAGAGGACAGATTAAGTGAATCCTGAGAAGAGTATAAAGGAAGTAAGAGTATACTTAAGAGGAAAAGGTTTAAAAGAGACATAAGGGACAACTTTTTCACACAGAGGGTGGTACAGGTATGGAATGAGCTGCCACAGGAAATGGAGGCTGGTACAATTGCAACATTTAAGAGGCGTTTGGAAGGGTATATGAATAGGAAGGGTTTGGAGGGATATGAGCCGGGTGCTGGCAGATGGGACTAGATTGGGTTGGGATATCTGGTCGGCATGGACAGGTTGGAGCAAAGGGTCTGTTTCCATGCTGTACACCTCTATGATTCTATGAGACATAGGGGCAGTTTTATTCTTAAACAAAGAGAGTGGTAGCAGTGGAACGCACTGCCAGGGGTGGAGATGGAGGCAGATACAATAAGGGTATTGAAAGGTATCAAATGAATATGTAAGAAATGGAGGGTTATGGACCAAGGCCAGGCAGAAGAGATTACTTGCATTTTGGCGGCATGTTCGGCACAACATCGTGGGTTGAAGGACCCTTTCCTGTCCTGCACTGTTCGATGTTCAGATTATAATGCAGTGTATATTTTGGATGAGGATTAATTCAAGTTGATTGAAACTGGGTAGGATGCATTTAGAATATAGATTAAAAAATATAAACTTCTATTTCCTTGTTGGTGTTTGACTCTTGTTTTGAACATATCTCTCTGGGAATGGAGCTCAATGTAAGTCTGACTCAATCCACTCTGTGACTGTGGAAAGGATGTTCTTCGCTCTGACAGCAGTAACATACTGCTGTTTGTTCGAAGCAGCTGGTCACACCTGGCTCTGTACCATGGGAATATTACATTATCTTGCTCCTTTGAGTACTTGCCTGGAGGAAGACAGAAGAGATACCTCCTGTAAATCAACATCAGCTGTGATTTGCAACATCAATGTAACATTCAGTTCCTCATCATTAAGGTTTTTTTATTTAAAGCCAGCAATTTAAACAGAACCATGGGTCTGATTCCACTCCTGTCCTGAGCTCTTACTTGTCCATTTTTTCTTAAAATTCTAAGCCCAAAGGAATGAGAACCAGAAACTAAACAACACCCATACAGCTCCACAAATGGGGCCTACCCGATGCAAATGGGTATGTGGATATGTGAGTTTAGTTATTGATCTATACCTGTCAGTTCCTGCTTGGAGAATATGTGGGTATAGTTATCAAACCGTAAGATTCATTATATGGTCAATATATTTGCATATTCACACTGCAAAGACTTGCAGGGTCCAATTGATAACTATTGAATCATAAGAATAATACAGCACAGAGGGGGCTATTCAGCCCATCTTGTCTATGCCAACCCAAAGACCCCCAGAGGTCCTTTCTCATCCCATCATCTTGCCGCAGCCCCTAGCCTTGCAGTTAACGGAACTTGAGGTGCAGTTCCAGGGATTTTTGTTTCAAAGAATTTAGGGTCTCTGCCTGCATCACCAAATCAGGCAGCGAATTCCAGATACCCACCACTCTATGCATAAAAAACATTTTCCTCACATATCATGTAATCCTACACCAACTTCTTTGAATCAATGATCCCTGGTGTTTGAACTCTCTGCCAAAAGAAACAGGTTCCTCCTGTGTACTCGAATCACTCCCTCTCACTATTTTGTGAAAAATCACACAACACCAGGTTATAGTTCAACAGGTTTATTTGGAAGCATGAGCATTCGGAGTTCTACTCATTCTTTAGTAGCTCACTGTTTAACATCTACAATTTAATATTCCTTAATCATGGAACCTCTGTTCCAAAGAATATAACCCCAATCTCTCCCGATAGCGACAATTCACCAGCCCTGGCAACATTCCAGTAAATCTCCTCTGCATTCTCTCCAGAGCAATGATGTCTTTCCTGTGATGTGGTGACCCGACCGCACGCAATACTCCAGCTATAGCCTCACCAGTGCCTTATATGGTTTCATTGTTATACCCCTACTTTTGTATTTCATCCCTCTGCCCGTGAAGGAGAGCATTCCATGTGCCTTCTTTACAACCCCATCTACCTTTAGGGAGCCATGCACTTGCACACCAAGATCTCTCACTTACCCTGCCCCCTCAGTATATTCCCATTTATTGTCTATTCCCATTTGCTGTTTGATTTCGCAAAATGCATTCCCTCACACTTATCAGAGCTGAACTCCATCTACCACCTTCCTGCCCACTCCACCAAACCATCTGTAATAATTTTAGAGCTTACAGCTATCCTCCACACTATCCACTAAATGGCCAATCTTTGTGTCATCTGCAAATTTCACAAATCTGCCCACCACATTCAAGACCAAATCCTTAATGTATAAAACAAACAGCAGAGATCCCAACACTGAGCCATGCAGAGCACCACTTGAAACAACTTTCCATTCACAAGAACAGCCATCAACCATTACCATTTGTTTCCTGTTACTAAGCCAACTTTGCATCCAATTCAACACATTACCATGTATCCCACAGCTTTTACTTTTTGAACCAGTCTGCTGTGATGATGCTGCTCCTTTAACAAGCCTGTAAAAGACACCAGCTCCGAAAAGTATGACTTAATGGGTTTTAGGAACATTTCAATTATAGCTAACAGGTAATGCCTGAGGCAAAAGGCTTCCACATTTTTAAAAAGAACACTCGTACAATGAAAGGGGAATGTCCCAGTTTTCCCAGCTCAGCTTTTCTCTGGTTTGATGTGGTTTTTGGCTGTCTGGCTATTGACTGAAAGCAGTCAGGCAGTTGAAAAAGCTGCTGAACCCAAAGAAGCAGATCCATGCTTGTATTCTCTCTCTCTCTGACATCTCTCCTGTAAGACCCTGTGTTTGATTTTATCTTTTTGTGCCAAAGGGTGTTTGTGGGGATTATTGCAAGTATTGGGAACAGCATCATTAAGTTGGTATAATCTGTAGGGTTTTCAGATAGGTAAAGTTATTTAATATCCTGTTCTCTTTTAAGGCATAGGAGCATTTGTTTGTGTTTCATTTGATAATCTTGTAAATCAGTTCTGTTTTGTTTAAAAGTATGTGGTTTGACCAGTTACATCACTCCTGGAATAACTTGAGTTATACCTGTTTAAAACAACTTGCAAAGTTAGGGTCCGGGCTACTTGAAATGTTTTGAAGGGGTCTAGCCTGGTCCATACCAGTTAGGGGGCTCTTTGCAGGATTTGTTCTGTAGTTCTGATTTGGGATTCGGGTTGTTGGACTTGAAGGAAGTGAGTGGTAGACGTTACGGTCCTTTGTTCCGGGTTTTGAATTCAGTTGGTTTAAACTATGCTTAGGAGAGCAATGGCTCTTTCAGTCATCAAGAGTTTTCTGCAGGTGGACGAAGTGATTTTGGGCCATTTACAAAAGGTAAGCTGCTGGAAATAACAGACAATCTGGGATTGGGTCTGTGTCCTTCCATGAGGAAAGGAGAGATAATTACAGCAGTAGCTCAGCATTTACATTTGTTGGAAACACCATCAGAATCTTTAGAGATGGCTAACATTCAATGAAAAATGCAGCAACTTGAGTTAGAGGCAAAAGACAAGAAAAGGGCAACAGAAATGAAATCTTTTGAATTATGATTAAATGCAGAAGAGAGCGCGAAGAGAGAGAGAAAAAAGGAGAGAAAGGAAAGGAAGTAAGAGAGGGAGTTTGAACTTTGGAAATTGGCATTTCAACAGGAGTTCAAAAAGTCACTTCCTGAAGTAATGAGAACTCATGTGGAAGAACAGAGAGTTAAAACAGCAAGATCGGCAGCTGAAATGGCTGATGGTTATGAGTTGATCAAAGTTTGGCTTCTCAAACCAATTTCAATCCATGAGAGGTAGAAGTTGAGGATAAGAGAAATCCTCACATGGAAAGGAAATGCTGGATCACAGTGAAGGTCGGAAGGATGACTTATCACAGGGTAAAAAAGGAAACCCTTGAAGGGGAAAGGGAAATTAAAAAGCTCTGGTGTTTTCCCTGCAATAAAGTAGGCTACGCGAAATCACAGTGTTGGTGGGTTAGGAAAAACACTGGGAAACCAGATGTAGGAAACAGGATAAGCCAGTGAATTTTGTTGTGGCAGTAACTGAAAGTACAATGGAGGCTCGAAAGCTGCACCAGAATGTACAAGCTGGTTGGAGGTGCCAGATCTTCTTAAACCATCCACCTCTGAAGGTAAAGTTTACTCACATAGGCCAGGACGATCAGGTACAGTGGTTACAATATTAGGAGATTCAAATATCCTCTCAATCTGTGATGCTGAAAGATGAGGAGATATGTACCTCTGAAGGACTACTGCCAGAAAAGGTACTAGTAACGGGAATTCATGTTGACACAAGAAATGCTTAATTGTGAGAAGTGAGGTTAGAGTGTCCAGTGAAGAGTGGAGAAGTTGTGGTAGGAGTATTGGATAAACTGTCAGCTCCGGGAATACAATTTGTCCTTGCTAATGATATTGTTGATTCACTGGTAGGAATGCTGCCTACTGTTGTTGAAAAGCCAATGGAAACTCAGGCAACTGAATTATTGCTGGACATATATCCTGGGATTTTTCCTGATTGTGTCACCAGTTGAAACAAAGTCACCAGTTGAAACAGGAGAGATCAAAGAGTACAGATAAGAAAGTTGAAGTGAAATTAGCAGAGACCGTGTTTGATCAGATAGTTGAAACAAACTGGGAAGACATAGCTGAGATAAATTAAGCAAGTTACAGCAGAAAGATGAAAATTTAAAGCAATTGTACCAAAAGGCCAACACAGAAAAAGAATCTGAATATATCCCTGTGTATTATATCTTAAAAATGATGTCGTAATGAGGAAATGGAGACCATCACATATTCAGGCTGATGAGAAATGGGCAGAAGTATATGAAGTTGTATGGCCAGTGGATTATAGAGGGAGGTGATCTACCACTAGGAGGTCATTTAGGAGTGAGACTTTGTGTGGAAATCACATTATTTAATTGTCATCTCTGTCAGTGATGACTATTCAGTAAAAGATTGATGCTGTCCTCAGTCACAGATAAACTCCATGTAAATGTGCTTCATCTGGGTTGGAGGATTTGAGTTAGCGGTAGAATGGGCTGCCTCACAGTGCCAGAGACCTGGGTTCAATTCCTGCCTCAGGCGACTGACTGTGTGGAGTTTGCACATTCTCCCTGTGCCTGCGTGGGTTTCCTCCCACAGTCCAAAAATGTGCAGGTTAGGTGAATTGGCCAAGCTAAAATTGCCCGTAGTGTTAGAAGGGATAAAATGTAGGAGAATGGGTCTGGGTGGGTTGCGCTTTGGCGGGTCAGTGTGGACTTGTTGGGCTGAAGGACCTGTTTCCACACTGTAATTAAGCTGAATAGGCTGGAGCTGTTTTCCCTGGAGAAGGACCTTTATAGAGGTTCATAAAATCATGAGCAGCATGGATAAGTGGTGGAGGCTGGTACAATATTTAAAAGGCACCTGAATGGGTATGTGAACAGGAAGGGTTTAGAGGGATATGGGCCATGTGCTGGGAAATGGGACTAGATTGGTTAGGATATCTGATCGACATGGACGAAGCGTCTGTTTCCATGCTGTACATCTCAATGACGCGAAGACTGTGATTAATAACACTTATTGGAAATGGGGTGATGTGCACTGAGAATGGAGAGAGAGAAACTGTTGATGAGCACAGTTTCCCTCCATCTCTGTACTTAGCAGCTACCTCACGGATGGTTGTTCAAACTATGTAACAGTATGATCTATTTGTTTATCTTCATTGTAACTTTGAAAATGTTCTTATTAAATGCAGATTTTAATGCTGTTCCTGAGTGTCTATTTTGGATGAGGATTCAGTTTATCTATCTTCAAAACTGGTGTGTAAATGTCTGCTGGACACACTTTCCTCATTCCTGAAGAAGGGCTTATGCCCGAAACATCGATTTTCCTGTTTCTTGGAATCCTGCTGCCTGACCTGCTGCGCTTTTCCAGCAACACATTTTCAGCTGTAAACGTCAATGGGCTACATCCTGCTGTTTGCTCGAGGCAGCTGGTCACACTTCCCTTTGAACCGAGGAAGTATTACAGTGTCTTAGTCCCTCAGGTATTTGTCTGGAGGGAGATAGAGAGACACCACCTATTAATCAACGTGAAGCGAGTCTGGCAATATTGATCAATGTCACATTCATTGCATATTCGTTAGGATAAGCCAGCAACTTAAAACAGAACCACGGATCGGATTCCATTGCTGCACTGAGCTGCTCTTTGTCTGGAGATTGTGTTTGTTTTTCATATGATTCGATACCAATTGAGTGAGATGGAGAAACTGAGCAAAAACTACACAGCTCCATGAATGGGACGACTCACCACCGGAAAGCTGAAACAGTTGAATATCCAACTCCCAATACACTACCTGTTGGAGAGAGAAAGCAAGATGCTATGTCTTTTTTTTCCAAGACACACTCCTTTTACAGGAGTATCCCATTCCTACAGTCGGTCTGCGATTCCGCTATTGACTGCACAATCTCAACAAACAGTGGGAAACAATGACATCTCAACAAGTTTAGAGGATTGTAAACCACAAGAATGCCCCAGAGCAGCTTCTTCCCGCTCTGCCTCCCTCAGCAGGCCCACACACAGCCCGAGAAAGGCCTCTCTCTTCCCCCCAGCCCGCTCACTCCAAGTTCCGGGACCAGTTCCTGCTCCGCTCTGCCTCTTACAAACAGCCCCCGGTTCTCCCTGAACTCACCCCGAATCAATCCCGGTCTCGGAGCCCCCTCTGTGTCCCAGGCTTCCATCCCGATGTGCTGCTGGAAGGAGCCAGCTGTTCCTCGCTTCCCTGGGCGCTGATCTGTTTCAAACAAACCTCTTGCACTCACTGAGTAAATGCCCCTCAATGGCAGCTCTGGGGGAGGGCCTCTCGTTAGGAACAGTCAGCTTTGGGGAGAAAAGGTTCAGTCCCAGATACAGCTGGGGCGGGAGTGAGCTGGAGAAGGAGCTGGATGATCAAAGCCATTTCCCCGCTCTGTCTGTCACTCAGTTTCCTTTGAATTCTGAATTAACACAGAATTTATCACTGTGTGAAAAAAACTCATCCATTTGAAATTGTGATTACATTTGTTGTCAAGTTACACAATCCACTGGAACCTGACCGTGAGTGTTTTCTCTGCTTGGGGTTGATGCAACTCATTCTCAATTGCACGGAGTTGAAGAGAAATGAAAATAAAAAGTTTCTGTGTCATACTTTTCTTGAGTCAAGAGTTGAGTCACAACTTGACTGTGAGATGAATATATTTCTGAGAACTTGTTTGATAACTATGGGCCCAGAGAATTCCCTTAGCCATCTGAGGAAATCTGCTTGGTGAATGTCATCGAGATGTACAGCACTGAAACAGACCCTTCGGTCCAACTTGTCCATGCCGACCAGATATCCCAACCAAATCTAGTCCCACTTGGCAGTACCCAGCGCATATCCCTCCAAATACTTCCTATTCATATCCCCATTTTGATGCCTTTTAAATGCTGCAATTGTACTAGCCTCCACCACTTCCTCCTGGCAGGTCATTCCATACAAGTACCACACTCTGTATAGGTCTCTTCTATATTTTTCCCTCCCACCCTAAACCTATGCCCTCTAGTTCTGGACTCACCCACCCCAGGGAAAAGACTTTGTCTATTTATCCTATCCATGCTCCTCATGATTTTATAAACCTCTATAGTGTCACCCCTCAGCCTCCGATGCTCCAGGGAAAATAGCCCTAGCCTATTCAACCTCTCCCGATAGCTCAAACCCTCCAAACCTGGCAACATCCTTATAAATCTTTTCTGAACCCTTTCAAGATTCACAATATCATTCATCTAGAAGGAGACCAGAATTGCATGCAATATTCCAACAGTGGCCTAACCAACGTCATGTACAGCTACAAGGTGACTTCCCAACAACTGTACTCAATACTGAATGTGTTTTGGTAATTGTCAATCTAAGTCTGCCAGGTTCTGCTATGTGAGTATGAGAATTTACTTTTTAACAGTCCCTGTTAGTTTTTGCTCCATTAATGTTTTGTTTAGTTGAGAACCCTTCCCGGTCAGGCTCTGTAATGTAAACATGAGTGCATTTATCAATGCTTGCATGACAGATTTTCTTTTGTGAACATGTGAATGTGATTATCAATTTTCCCTGGTAGTTTCTGCTCTGTGAATATGAAAATGTAGTTATTAATCTCTAAATGAAAACCAAAAGAACTGCAAATGCTGGAAATCAGAAACTAAAACAAATTGCTGGAAAATCTCAGCAGGTCGGACAGAGTCTGTGGACAGAAATCAGCGTTAAAATTTCCAGTCTAGTAACCCTTCCTGTGAAGAGATGGTAGCCAGGAAAATATTAGATTTTCTGCAGAAGATAGGGTGTGTTGAAGGGTAAGGGAGTGAATGGTGAATGGATATAGAACCAAAGAGAGAGAAGAACAGTTGAACAGAAAAACTAGTGGATCACAGTCAGATGAGGATAATAATAGCTATTAATAGAGACTGTTAGTGAGTTTTGGTGTACAATAGAAGACCATATGATAACACTGCATGGTGAGAGAGGTTTTGGGTAATGATACGGGAGAGCTCTCGCTCTAAAGTTGTAGACTTCAATAATGCGTCCAGAAGGCTGTTGAGTTCCCAAGCAGAAAATGAAGTGATGTTCTTCCAGCTTGCACTGAACTTTGCTGGAGCACTGCAGCAAGCCTGAGACAGAGATGTTGGCCAGGGAACTGGGTGGTGTGTTGAAGTGGCATGCAACTAGAAGCTCAGGGACATTTTTTTCTGGACAGAATGTAGGTGCTCTGCACAGTGGACACCCAATCTACACTCAGTTTTGCCAACATAGAGAAGACCAAATGGTAGCTAGGAAAATGCACACAATCAGTTCTGAGGAGGGGTCAGTAGACCTCAAATGTTAAGTCTGATTTCCCAGCACCAATGCTGCCAAATCTGTGGATTTTCCAGCAATTTTTGTTATTAATTTCTACCTGTCAGTTTCTGTGCTGTAAACATGAGTGTCATTTATCAAACTGTACATGTCAATGTATGCGATTTGAAACAGGGAGTGTTATTACTCTGTTCCAATAAGTTTTGATGATGAGAATGTTGTTATCAGTCTTCCTCTGAGATGTCCTGCCATGTGCATGATTGACCAATATGTCCCTGTTATATTCTGCTCTGGGTATCTCAGGATGGAGTTATGAATCTGTATCTGTCAGCATCTTATTTATAAATGTGTAAATGTATTAACCAGACTGTAGCTGCCAATGTTTGCTCAGTGAATGTGTTAGTTTAGTTGTGTATGTGAGTGTGTGTATGTATGTGTTTATGTATCATTCACTCCCTTTCAGTTTCTGCAGAGTGAATATGTAAGAGCAGCTATCAATCTACACCGGTCAGTTTCTGTTGTGTCCACATGGGTGTTTTGGAATTGATCTATACTTGTCAGTTTCTGCTGTGTGCCTGTGAGTGTCAAGTACTCAATCAGTGCCAACTACTTTCAACTCTTTTATGTATGAAAGTTGCTTAATTCTCTGGCAGCCAATAACATTCTAAGAGTCCAATCATCACCAGGAATCTATGGTTGATTGTCAGGAAAACCCACCTGGTTCACTAATGTCCTGTAAGGAAACTGCCATCCTTGTGTCTCCAGACCCGCAGCAATGTGGTTGACTCATAACTACCCCTGAGCAGTTAGGGATGGGCAATAAATACTGGCCGAGCCAGTGATGCCCTCATCCCATGAACGAATTTAGGAAACAAAGAATCCTCTGTGACTGAGATTCATTCTGTGATAGTAGTTTTTAAGGGTGTTGTGATTGGGCCTTAAACTCTTCTGCATTTTGTGATTTATGACAGAGTCACAGAATTGATACAGCCATTCGGCCCATTGTGTCCGCACTGGGACATTCTGTTGTTCATCTGTTCTCCATACTAATTTCCACTAACTGTTGGGTGTCTGAACTTCATCAACTCACTGCCAGTATCTCTAGGTAAATGCTAATGTGAGATTAGTTCTGCAGTATTCTGCCATTGAATAACTGTAGTGCCAGTTTGGTTTTGTGGAGTGTGTGAATCTCATTCTTTTTACACGTTGAGTTGTATTTGTTTGGTCTGAGTGTTGGATAAACTCAACCATTCTCTGTGCTTTCCCATTCGATAACCACGTCTGATCTTATGTTAACTGTGGTATTTAATTCTGCTGACCCTCATCCACAAATATTAATTCCCTTAAGAAAGGAGCATAAGTGGAAAATAGTAACACAAATGAAATAAGTGGAACACTCTTACAAAGGCAGAATGTAACTGTTGGAGAGAGTCTTGCATCACAGTGTTAGTCCCTGTTTCTGGTTCAGGAAGCGTGTGCAAAAATCAAGCCTGGAGCAGGAGTGTGCAATAACGTCTCTAGGCCTCGATTTAGTGTATAGTGGACAACAGATGTTAGTGTCAGGTATGCTGAAGACAGAAACCTTGTGATGTATTGTATGCCACAGCGAGAGACCCCAGGTGTTTTTGGTTATTCACTCTGAGGACGTGGACGTCGCTACCTGAGCATCGCCTTTATTCCTCTTTGAGCAGGCCATGGTGAGCCACCTTCTGAAACATTTGTTGTCCATGTGCTGCCCACAATGCCATGAGCAGGGAATTCCAGGGTCTTGATCAAGTGACAGTGAAGGAAATGGGATATATTTTCAAATGATTATGGTGTGTGGCTTGGAGAGAAACTTGCCCTCTATCAAGGTGATGTCTCCCTACATCAACTGCATTTAACATTTCTGATGGAGGTTACCATGAGTTTGGAAAGTTTTACAATTTACAAATTATTACTTGTGTAAACTTAACAAATCTTTAGGGGTCTGTGAGATAATATTTCATCCCAAGAATAGGCATGCAAATTGGGAAGAAAATAAACTGACAAACATAAAGCCTGTGAACAATTTAGAATTCAGGGCAGAGGAGATGACCTGGGGGTTGCAGTGAGAGAGAAACTCACTGAGATCTTTGTAGAGAGAGGGGGAGAACTTCTTCAAGGTAGCATCCTTACAAGAGGATTCACAGTAAGCTTAGAATTAATTTCATGGACTTCAGCAGTTTCCACATTTCCCCTCCCCCCAGCTTACACCAGTTCCAACCTGCCAGCTCAGCAGCATCCTCATGACCTGTCCTACCTGCCAATCTCCCTTCACATCTATCCGCTCCACCCTCCTCTCTGACCCATCACCTTCATCCCCAAATCCATCCATCTATTAAACTCTTAACTACCTTCTCCCCAGCTGCACCCCGCTCCAATTTATCTCTTCACCCTGGAGGGTCCCAGCCTCATTCCTGATGAAAGGATTTTGCCCGAAACGTCGATCTTCCTGCTCCTCGGATGCTGCCTGACCTGCTGCGCTTTTCCAGCACCACTCTAATCTTGACTTTGATCTCCAACATCTGCAGTCCTCACTTTCGCCACAATTTAGAATTCAGCAAACGATGAGATAAAAGGCATTAACTAAGAAAGAGAAAATGAGGATTGGAGTAAGCTTGCAAATGTTTTGAAAAAGAAACTAACTGTTAAAGTACTGATAAATGTGTAAAGGGGAAATGGAAGAAAACATGGGTTGGTGACCACAAAGCTAGGTCTCTTACGATCAAAAAGAGGCAGTCCATATTAGGGAGCAAAAATGGCTACTATTCAAATATGTAACTGTTGTTCGCTGATCACAAAGAATGACACAAATGATGCACCAGGAATGTTGGGGAACACAGAGTTCAGTGAGAGGGAAAAACTGAAACAAATCAGTATTGTTTGGAAAATTGTGTTGGGACAATGGATAAGATTGAAGCTGGGAAACAGCAGGGCCTGGTCATCCACATCCCAGAGTACTTAACATAGTGGTCACAGAAATAGAGAATGGTCATATTCCAAGATTCCATAGACATTGCAATATTTTAATATTTTCCACAGATTGTGAGTTAGCTAATGTGACCAATCTATTTGAAAAGTAAGTTAGACATAATCTGGGAATTATAGGCCACTCAGCCTGCAGGAAATAAATACTTGCAGAGTGTCTGTGGGAAAAAAAGATTGGGACCAAACAAAGTCAGCATGGATTCGAAATGCCTGTTCCTGTGTCATAATGTTCTATGTTCTCAGCTTGGCAAATCTGCTGGAGTAGAGGTGATAGGCAGATGGCATCATTCGGATGTTTCTTTTGACAAAATCTCACATAAAACAAAATAAAGAACATGGTGTTGAGATGGATTTTAAAAACTGCTTGGCTGAAAGAAAACATGTAGAGGGATCATTTTTTCGATGGCAGGCAATGACTAGGAGTCGTGGCAAGAATCATGATTAGAATCCGACTCTTCACAATATAGTCACAATGATTTAGAAGAGGAAACTAAATGTAATATTTCCAGATTGACAGATGACATAAAACTAGGTCGGATGGTGAGCTGTGAACGAAAATGCATTGTGACTGTGCTGAGGAGAAGTCATTGAGCAAAAGCAATGTAATGTGGATAAATGTAAGGCTTTTAGTAAGGACAGTCAGAGTTGATAAAAATGAAACTGGAAAAGCACAACATTAGAGGAGCAGCAAAGTCAATGTTTTAGTTGCAAGTACAAATAAATCATAAATTAGACATAGACAACTGGGGTGAAAAGCATCTCTTGACATTATGCAAATAGAAAGGGCATTTTTGAAAGGGAGATTAGGAAATCAAAGAGGGGGATACAAGATAGTCTTGGCAGATAAGGTTAAGCATAATTCAATGAGATTCTACAAGATCATTCAAAGCAAGTTAACAATGAGGGAGAGAAAGAGAGTAGGGTACCTTAAAGATCAAAGAGGTAGTTGTTGTTGTCGGAGCCTTTTCCCCCGAAAGGGAATGCAAACTCAGCAGGCAGGCAGAACTCAGGCAAGTGGAATTTTATTCATGCAAAACCCAGTTAAAGCAGGGACAAAGGATCCCCTCCAGAGACCAGCCCTGATTGGGAGATCATGACACACTCTGAATTTTTAACGTAAAGCAGTATTTTATAAATTTGCTGATAACAATCGCATACAACCTGATCACTTTGATCCTCCCTCATAATTCGTAAACCCAATCCACTAAGACATCGAATCAATGACAGGCATTTCTTTAACAGGCCTCAGCTCCCCATGACCTCATGGTATTGAACAGACACTACAATCACTCATCCTTGCCATTTTTCTATGCATCCTCCTCATTCACATTCCAAAGTTAATTGCTTCAGGCCTCTTAGGCTGGCTTTATCTGTGAGTCAGTTTGAATTCTGTTATTCATTGTATCTCATGTGCTTTCTTTATGAAATTCTGTTTTTCCTCTTATATTTCCCATTGTCCTAATTATGTGTGTTAAAAATACCAAAGGCATTTAGTTTTAACTAGTTGGTATAAGATTTGTAAGAATGCTTTCTGTTCTGGTTCGTTAGTCTTAGATCTGTTTTCAAAGACTTCCAGCAGAGATACATGGAACCAAAACATTTATGCCTGTGCGTGAAAGTTAGTAAGTTTTCAGAAGTATCCTGATTTGCCCTGGTCAAAATAGATTACTCACAGCTATTAATGACAATGTACTAAGGGTAGACATTTGTCAGCCATTTTGTGGGAGCAGACACGGGCCATTTTGTTACCAGCAGATCCAGTTCACCTCTGCAGTTCTGTTTGAATTTCAGAAGATGCGAGAGGCAGAAAATGAAATTTCACATCAGGTTTTACTGGGAAGCAGGCAAACTCAGGAAAATGAATATTGATGTTTTGAAAAGAGTTCACCTTACAGAAGAGGAAATGCTGGAGGTCTTTGAAAACAAAGTTGGATAATCTCAGAGACCTAATCTAGCGTATCCCAGGACATTGTGTGAATTAAGGAGGATATTGTGGTGCCCCTTGCAGAAATATTTGTATCATATGTAACTATGGTGATGTGCTGGATGATCGGATATTGGGTAATATTTTGCCATTATTTTAAGATGGGATGCAAGGAGAAGCCTGGGAAATATAGACCTGTGAGTATGACTTGTGTGATGGGTACATTGTTGGAGGTGATTCTGAAAGATAGGATTCAAATGGACGGTTTGGGGAGGACAATAGACAATAGGTGCAGGAGTAGGCCATTCTGCCCTTCGAGCCTGCACCACCAGGATGCAAGTTACCAATGATGTTCCACCCCAATCAGTGCTGGGTCCGCTTTTGTTTGTTTTTTTCTGTAAATGATTTAGATGAAAATACAAAAGGCATGGTTAGTAATTTTGCAGATGTCATCAAAATTGGTGGTATAGTGAAGGCTATCTCAGATTAGAAATAAATCTTGATTAAATCAGTCAATGGTGTGAGGAATGGCAGATGGAGTTACGGAGACATTGCATATTTACAAAACAACAAGGGTAGGCCTTATACAATTACAAGCAGGGCCTTGGGTAGTGCTGCTGAACAGAGAGACCTAGTTGGCCAGCTGCATATTTTTGAAGTTTGCTTCACATGTCGACAATGTGGTGAAGAACACATCTAATGTGCTTGCCTTCATTGCTCAGACCTTTGAGTACAAGGAGTTGAAAGGTCATATTGAGATTGCATAGGATGTTGATGAGTCCTCTTCTGGATTACCGTATCAAGTTCTGATCACCCTGATATCAAAAGTATACTATTGAGCTGGAAAGGGTTCAGAAAAGGTTTACTAGAATGTTGATGTCCATCATATTAGGCTGGGACTTCTGTGTTCTCTGGAACCTAAGATCTTGATGGGTGATAGAGTTTTGACAACCCCGAGGGCTAAAGGGAAGGGGAATTGTATCTATCTTTTTCTATGGTAAGTGACTGCAAGGCTATGAGATGCATTTTTAAGGTAAAAGGAAAAAGATTTTAAAAGTAAGTTTTTTTAAAAACAGCATAGATTGTGTGGAATTAACTTCGAAAGGAGTTGATGCTATGGACACAGTCACAATTAACTTCGAAAGGAGGTGATGCTATGGACACAGTCACAATGTTGAAAAGACATTTAGATAAGTATATCATTGTTAAGATTTTGGAGGATCTGTTTCTGTGCTATTTGCTATTTCTCCTTGCAGTGAGACAGATGTTCTGGTTTGATCTCGGTTCATTTTGAAACCTTCGAAACGACAGCAGAAAGTCTCATTCAGAGCACTGTGCAATCAAACAACATCCTCAGTATATGGAAATTTAACTGTAAAATGAATCTATCCGTGGAATGCAAAGATAGGGGCAATTCTGTTTGGCAGTGGTGGGTATTGCAGATGCTGGAGATTAGAGGGGAGCTTGAAAAGTACAGCAGTTCAGGCAACATCCAAGAAGCAGGAAAGTCGATGTTTCAGGCAAAATCCTTTGAAATCCTGTAGTCTAGGACACTTAGAATTTATCATAAAATGCGATTATTTCTCTGCTCCCATAGACATTCAGATGAAGGGATTTTGCACGAAACATCGATGTTCCTGCTGCTCGGATGCTGCCTGAACTGCTGTGCTTTTCCAGCACTGCACTCATCTAGACTCTGGTTTCCAACATGTGCCCTTGTTTTTCCCATAGACCGTAACAATATCCAATTAAATGGAGCGTGGAATTCATTGATATCCGATACAAAGGCGAGAGCTCTCCCCATTAAAAGTAAACTAATCAATCCAGAGAGTTTAGCTCCTTTCACAGATGCTGTGAGTGGCTCTTAAAAGAGCCTTTTGGCAGTCAGATCCAAGAATGTCCGCTTCACTTTTTAGCGGCTCCCGCAGCAGCTGTTTTCTTGGGCAGCAGCACGGCCTGGATATTAGGCAGCACCCCGCCCTGTGCGATGGTCACCCCTCCCAGCAGCTTGTTGAGCTCCTCGTCGTTGCGCACGGCCAGCTGCAGGTGCCTGGGGATGATGCGGGTCTTCTTGTTGTCCCGGGCCGCGTTGCCGGCCAGCTCCAGGATTTCAGCCGTCAGATACTCCAGCACCGCAGCCAGATAGACCGGCGCTCCGGCACCCACACGCTCAGCATAGTTACCCTTTCTCAGGAGCCTGTGAACACGGCCCACCGGGAACTGCAGGCCAGCCCGGGACGACCGAGACTTCGCCTTGGAGCGAGCTTTCCCACTGCCCTTTCCTCCTCTTCCAGTCATGATCACAATCTCTCAAACACTTTCAGAGAGAATGGTGCACTCCGCCCACATTACGGTCTCTTATACCTTCGGGAGGAATGGTGGGGGGGCCGTTTCTGATTGGTCCCATTGTCCAGCCCCTCCTAATGTTGTTCCAATTCCCCAATCCGGAGGGGGCCCGGGGAGGAGGGCGGAAAGTCCAGGCGCTAAATAATCAACCGTTTTTTAAAACTTGAAAAGC
>NC_057759.1:5358552-5359186 GCF_004010195.1 Chiloscyllium plagiosum
GTCGGAGGGTTTGGGTGGCTCTGAAAAGAGCCTTTGGGTTCGTTCGAAAAGGGTCGTTTTATGCTCAGCCGCCGAATCCATAGAGAGTGCGGCCCTGGCGTTTCAGAGCGTACACCACATCCATGGCGGTGACCGTCTTGCGCTTGGCGTGTTCAGTGTAGGTAACCGCATCCCTGATCACATTCTCCAGGAAAACCTTCAGCACCCCGCGGGTCTCCTCGTAGATCAAGCCCGAGATGCGCTTGACCCCGCCACGGCGAGCCAGGCGCCGAATGGCTGGTTTGGTGATGCCCTGGATGTTATCACGGAGCACTTTGCGGTGCCGCTTCGCTCCGCCTTTTCCCAGGCCTTTGCCTCCTTTGCCTCTTCCAGACATCACGCTTCTTCACTCCAATCGCTGCCGAATGAGAGCCGAGCTTCCTCCCCTTCCTTTTTTATACAGCCCGGCCGGACCTGACTGAGAAAGGGCTGACAGAGAGTGGGGGGCGGGTCCGGAGAGGAAACTGAGTGACAGACAGAGCAGGGAAATGGCTTTGATCATCAAGCTCCGCCTCCAGCTCACTCCCGCCCCAACTGTGTCTGGGACCGAACCTTTTCCCCCCAAAGCTGACTATTCCTGAGCAGAGGAGCGCAT
>NC_057759.1:5359198-5377033 GCF_004010195.1 Chiloscyllium plagiosum
CCCGGAACTTGGAGTGAGCGGGCTGGGGGGAAGAGAGAGGCCTTTCTCGGGCTGTGTGTGGGCCTGCTGAGGGAGGCAGAGCGGGAGGAAGCTGCTGTGGGACATTCTTGTGGTTTGCAATCTCTGAACCCAGTTTTAATTTCAATCTGTTTCCTGGTCTTTCTTGAGGTTGGGTGGACCAACTGTAGGAATATGATACTCTTGTAAAAGGACATACAACAAGGGTCTTGGTAAAAACATTAGAAATAGCGCCGTTTTTCCTTTTTCCAGCAGTAGTTGGGGAGTTGGATATTGAACTGTGTAAGCATCCTGCTGGTTGAGTACACCTATTCATGGTGCTGGGCAGTTGTTGCTCAGTTTCTGGATATCACGCAACTGATATCAAGTTAAAAATCGCACAACACCAGGTTTTAGTCCAACAGTTTTTTTTTGGAAGCACTTTTTTTTTTCTGCATCTCAGTCCCACACCAGCATCTCCAAATCAACTGGTATCGAATCACATGAAAAACAAACACAATCCCCAGACAAGGAGCAGCTCAGAGTAATAATGGAATCAGATCAGTGGTTCTGGTTAAGTTGTTGGCTTTAAATTAAAAAAAACACACACGTTCTAATTAATATGTAACAAATGTGACAGACTAGCCTCATGTTGATTTACAAGTGGTGTCCCTGTGTCTTCCTCCAGAAAACACCTGAGGGACTAAGACACTGTAATACTTCCTCAGTTCAAAGTAAAGAGTGACCAGCTGTCTCGAATAAATGGAAGGCATGTAGCCCATTGACGTTTACACATCAGTATTGAAGATAAACTGAATCCTCATTCAGGAACTGCATTAAAATCTGCAGTTAGATTAGATTACTTACAGAATTTACAGAATTTTCAAAGTTACAATGAAGATAAACAAATAGGCTACATCGTTGAAATGATGCAACTATCAGTGATGTAAGGGTTAAGTACAGAGATGGAAGGAAACTCTGCTCACTGAGAGGGCATGAGTGACTGAAGAGTCATCGAGACAGAAAGCATAGAAACAGACCCTTTGGTCCAACTTGTCCATGCCGATCAGATATTGTAACCTAATCTGGTCCCATTTGCCAGCACTTAGCTCATCTCTCTCTAAACCTTTCCTGTTCATATTGTTAAAGTATAGATTTAAGATGGCCCAGGGAATCCCTTGTGGACTCGGACCTATCAGCCTCTCTTGGTTCGTCCTGGAGATCGTACTCTTTGGTAGTCTGGAATAAAAACCTCTTGCAAACAGTTTAGTTCATTGTTAGCCTTCCCCTATATTTACCAATAGCACTGTTGCAACGTAACATTGACATCTAAAACCTTTAAAAAGTAGGATACCAGCTCTTCCTTTCAGAGCCCTCGCAGGCTACTCCACTCTTCTGTCCCCAATAGGCTTCCTTTTTACAAAACTTTACAAAAAACACTGCATGTTCTTAATTAGACAGACAGTGGAAAGGCAATAATTTGTAAGGAAGAGAAGTTAATGAACAGGTCTGTGTGCGCTTAGCTGATCACTCCTGTAGGCCCTTAGCCATCCATCCGGTGGGAAAAAGATCCAGCCGAGTCAGGCGCCTGTTGGTGAGGTAAGTCCCTATCATAAAGAGGTATCAGTCCAAACTATGTGGGAGAGGTCATAACGTAACCTTGCACAGCTTGCATGTCAGATATCATTGTTTTACAAAATAGCATCTTAGTGAAGAGGGCAAGCTTTGACCATAAAATACAATCTGTCAGGAAGCTGTCAGAATCTCTCCAATGATCGGTTTAGAATAATTTTTAAGCTAGGAGGAGACTCCTGCTTTTTATCTTAAACACAAAATCATTCTGTACCTGAGGCTGAAAGGTTACATTTTAAATGATTCATTAGTTTCAAATTAAACATGCTTTCTTTTCAAGGTTGTAATTCAAATTCAAAGAAGACAGAAGATCTGACGAGTTAGAATTGACAGTGGGGCAGTCATGGAGTGTAAGAACACCAAGTAAGTTAAAGCTGCATCAATATTACATTTTAGAGTTTGTATTTCATAAATCAGTGAACGGCTACTCAAAATTATCATAAAGTCCCAAAATGCAAATACATTCAACTCTCGGTCATATATACACACACACACACACACACACACCAATAAGAATCAATTATAATTGATAGGACCTGACCGTTTATTACAAGGCTTTTGACATGCTTCTGAGATGACACCGAGTTTCCGAGATCACGATCAAACATTAATTTCATAAGTTAACATCTGTGAATGTTATCAGTCTGTGTCCCTTTTACACAGATTCATTGATGTTAAGGAAAATGTTCTTAATTGCTTTAGAGCATCCTGTTATCACTTGGTGAGAACAGATTTTTTTTTTAAATCTTCTGTACATCCTAGGTTCCCCCTTTTGTGGCCTGATGCCTCCCTGCCTGTCCTGTTTATTTTCTTCTGTTCTACAATTCAATATTACATTTAGTCTAAGTATTTAAGGACAAGTTTGAAGGCTTTCTCATTAGACCCACTCAGAGGCCTTTTAAATGTTGTAATTTTACCAGGCTCCACCACATCTCCATGCGCCTTATGATTTTATAAACTTTTGTAAGGTCACTGTCCAGGGAAAACAGTTCCAGCCTATTCAGCCTCTGCCTACAGCTCAAACTCTCCAACATGGATGAATTATATTACATGGAGTTTATCTATCTAAATTAGAGTGGTACTGGAAAAGCACAGCAGTTCAGGCAGCATCTGAGGAGCAGTCACATACAGAGATGACAATTAAATAATGTGAATTTCAAACAGACAATCTAAGCAGGTAGCTCATGCGCTACTCGCAGCATGTCCTTACTATAACCCACTGGCAATGGGACTTCATAAACATCTGCCCATTTCTCATCTGCCTGAATGTGATATTCTCCATTTCCTCATTAAGACATCATTTTTAAGATAATAACAATCAGGGATACATTTGGATTCGTTTTGTATATGCCTTTTGATAGAATTGCTTTAAATTTTCATCTTTTTGCTGTAACTCAGTTAATTTACCTGAGCTAAAGATGTCTGCTTTGTTATCTTCTGTTCCTGGTTTGTCTCAACTATCTGATCAAACAGGGTCTCTGCTAATTTCCCTGTAACTTCCTTATCTGTACTCTTTGATCTTTCCTGTTTCAACTGGTGACTTTGTGACCTCGTTACCACACAGTCAGGAAAAATCCCAGGATAAGTATCCAGCAATAGTTCAGTTGCCTGAATTTCCATTGGATTTTCAGCCACAGTCAGCAGCACCAGTGAATCAGCAACATCATTAGCAAGGACAAATTGTATTCCGAGAGCTGAAAGTTTGTCCATTAATCCTACGATGACTTCTCCCCTCTTCACGAGACACTCTAACCTCACTTCTTACAACTGAGCATTTCTTCTTTCAATGTGAATTCCCATTACTCGTACCTTTTCTGGCAATAGTCCTTCAGAGATACATATATCCTCTCACAGATTGAGAGGATCCTTGTATCTCTGAATATTGTTACCTCTTTACCTGTTGCTCCTGGCCTATGCGAGTAAACTTTACCTTCACGGTGTATGGTTTAAGAAGATCTGGCACTTCCTCCATAAACAACCTCAGACCAGCTTGTACATTCTGGTGCAGTTTTCTTGTCTCCACAGTGCTCTCTGTTACCACTCCAACAAAATTCACTGGCTTATCCTGTTTTCCTACATCTGGCTTCTCAGTGCTTTTCCTAACCCGCTAATACTGATTCCATGTGGCCTACTTTATTGAAAACACCGGAGCTTTTTCACTTCTCTTTCCCCTTCAAGGGTTTCCTTTTCACCCTGTGGTAAATTATCCTTATGATCTTCACTGAGATCTACTTTTTACTTTCCATGTGAGAATTTCTCTTATCCACAATTATTACCCCTCGTGGATTGAAATTGATTTTGGCAGCCCAATTTTGATTTATTGATCAACTCAATCATCAGCCATTTCTGATGCCAGTCTCTCTGCGTTTTAACTCTCTGCTCTTCCACATGAGTTCTCATTATTTCTGGAAGTGAATTTTGGTACTCCTGTCTAAGTGCTAATTTCCAAAGTTCAACTCCCTCTTTCTTCCTTTCCTCTCTCTCCTTATCTCTCTCTTCTCCCTTTTCTGCTTTTAATCGTAATTCAAACCGTTTTGTTTCTGTTGCCCTTTCCTTGACTTTTGCTTCTAAGTCAAGTTGTTTCATTATCAATTGAATGTTCGCCTTCTCTAAAGATTATGATGGCATTTCCGGCAAATTTAAGTGTTGAGCTATTACTGTAATTATCGCTCTTTTCCTCGTGGGTGGAGGCAGGTTAAGCTCCAGCTTGTCTGCTAATTCCAGCAGCTTGGCATTAATCACTTTTTGCAAAAATCTGAAGTTACTTCTTCCACCCCCAGAAAACACTTGATGACTCAAAGAGCCATTGCTATCCCAAGTACTGTTTCCTGATGAAGGGCTGATGGCCAAAACATTGATTCTCCTACTCTTCAGATGCTGCCTGACGTGCTGTGCTTTTCCAGTACCACACTTTCATCTCTGATCTCCAGCATCTGTAGTCTTCACTTTCTCCAAGCGCTGTTTAAACCAATTGAATTCAACACTCGGAACAAAAGACGCTAATACTTACCACTCACTGCCTTGAGTCCAACAACCCGAATCCCAAATCAGAACTACAGAATACAGAACTGCAAACAGTTCCCAACCTGTTATGGAAAAGGCCAGACCCCCTCCAAATATTTCAAGAAAGTAACCCGGACCCTAACTTTGCTAGTTGTTTTAAGTGGGTGTAACAAAGATATTCCAGGAGGGATGCAGCTGGTCAAACTCGTAGTTTTAAAGGAAACAGTTTGATTTACAAATTTACCAAATGATACACAAACAAAAGAGAACAGAATACTAAATAATTTTAAAATCTGAAAACCCAACAGATTATACCAACTTAATGATGGTGTTCCCAACATTTACAACAATCCCCATAAATACCCCTTGGTACAAAAGGTAAAATCAAACACAGGGTCTTACAGCAGAGATGTCAGAGAGAGAGTACTATCATGGATCTGCTTCTTTGGGTTCAGCAGCTTTTTCAACTGCCTGACGGCTTTCAGTCAATAGCCAGACAGCAAATCTAACCAGAGATAACCTGAGCTGGGAAAACTGGGACACTCCCCTTTCATAGTACTAGTGTTCTTTTTAAAAATGTGGGAGCCTTTTGCCTGAGGCATTACCTGTTAGCTCTAATCAAAATGGCCCTCAAACCCATCAACTTCGACTTTTTGGAGCCTGTGCCATTTACAAGCTTGTTAAAGGAGCAGCAGCATCACAGCAGACTGGTTGAAGAAGTAAAAGCCCATGGGTAATGTGCTGAATTGGATCCAAAGTTGGCTAGTCACAGGAAAGAAAAGGATAATGGTCAATGGTGGCCATTGTGAATGGAAAGCTAATTGAAGTGGAGCTCTGCATGGCTCACTGTTGGGACCTGAACTGTTTGTTTTATCCATTAATGATTGATGAAGGTGGGCAAATTTGCAGACGACACAAAAAATTGGCCGTGTAGTGGATAGTGTGGATGGTAGCTGTAAGCTCCAAAACTATACAGATGGTTTGGTGGAGTGGGCAGGAAAGTGGCAGATGGAGTTCAGCTCTGGTAAGTGTCAGGGAATGCATTTTGGGAAGTCAGACAATAAATGGAAATAGACAATAAATGGGAATATACTGAGAGGGGCAGGTGAAGTGAGTGTGTAAATGAACAGATCCCTAAAGATAGATGGGATTGTAAAGAAGGCACATGGAATGCTCTCCCTCATTGGCAGAGGGGTGAATACAAAAATAGGGAAATAACAATCAAACTGTATGAGGCACTGGTGGCTACAACAGGAGTATTGTGTGCAGTCGGGTCACCACATTACAGGAAGGACGTCATTGCTGTGGAGAGAGTGCAGAGGAGATTTACTGGAATGTTGCCAGAATTGTAGCTATCAGGAGAGATTGGAGAGGTTGTGGTTGTATTCCTTGTAACAAAGGTGCCACGATTAAGGAATACAGGTTGACCCATGTTTCACAGGTCCGGTTATTGCGGTTTACCGTGGTCCAAGTGTATAAAAGGAAATATTCCAGAACCAGGGACCAGCAGGCTGCCAGGAAGGCAAATTTCCTATTTAAATTAATGGTTTTGCACCTTTCTGTGGATTTGTGTTTCCGCTGCAGGTCCTGGAACATGTCCCACACGGGTACAGGTGGGGTGGGTCTACAGTACTAAATAGTGAGCTTCCTGATGAAGGAGCAGCGCTCTGAAAACTTGCATTTCCATATAAACCTATTGAATCATAACGTGATGTTGTGTGACTTTTAACTAGCTCGTGAGAGGGAGACATTAGACAGGAGGAACCTGTTTACTTTGACAGAGAGTTCAAAAACCAGGGATCACAAATTCAAGCTAAGTGGATGTAGGCTTAGATGATATGAGGAAAAATGTTTTTTTATAATGTAGAGAGTGGTGGGAATCTGGAATTTGCTGCCTGATTTGGTGGTGCAGACAAAGACCTTACTTTTTTTAAAACAAAAATTCCCTGGAACTGCACCTCAAGTGTTGTAAACAGCAAGGTTATGGGCTGTGGCAGGATGGTGGGATGAGAACGGGCATCTGGGTGTGTTGGCATTGGCATGGACAAGGTGGCCTGAATGGCCCCCCTCCCCAATGCTGTATTATTTTTATGATTCTCTAGTTATCAATGAGACCAGACCAGTTATTGCTGTGTGAATATGTAAATGTATTTACCATATAGCAAAAGTTACGGTTTGATAATTACACCCACACATTCATCAAGCAGGAACGGACAGGTATAGATCAATAACTAAACTCACATATCCACATACTCACTTGCATCAGATGGCCACATTCAAGGAGCTGTATGGCTGTTGTTTAGTTTCTGAATCTCACTCAATTGGTGTTAGAATTTTAAGAAAAAGTGGACAAGGAGCAGCTCAGAGCAGGAGTGGAATCAGACCTGTGGTTTTGTTTAAATTGTTGGCTTTAAACAAAAAATCTTAATGATCATTAACTGAATGTTACATTGATGTTGCCAATCATAGCTGATGTTGATTTACAGGAGGTATCTCTTCTGTCTTCCTCCAGGCAAGTACTCAAAGGACAACAGAGAATAGTTGCAGGAGTAGGCCATTCTGCCCTTAGAGCCTGCACCACCATTCAATATGATCATGGCTGATCATACTTAATCAGTATCCTGTTCCTGCCTTATCTCCATAACCCTTGATTCCACTTTCCTTGAAAGCTCTATCCAACTCTTTCTTAAATGAATCCAGAGACTGGGCCTCCACTGCCCTCTGGGGCAGAGCATTCCACACAGCCACCACTCTCTGGGTGAAGAAGTTTCTCCTCATCTCTGTCTTAAATGGTCTACCTCGTATTTATAAGCTGTGTCCTCTGGTTTGGTGCACACCCATCAGCGGAAACATGTTTCCTGCTGCCAGAGTGTCCAATCCTTTAATAATCTTATATGTCTCAATCCGATCCCCTCTCAGTCTTCGAAACTCAAGGGTATACAAGCCCAGTCGCTCTAGTCTTTCAATGTAAGGTAATCCCGCCATTCCAGGAATTGACCTCGTGAAACTACGCTGCACACCCTCAATAGCTAGAATGTCTTTCCTCAAATCTGGAGACCAGAACTGCACACAGTACTCCAGGTGTGGTCTCACCAGGGCTCTGTACAGCTGCAGAAGAACCTCTTTGCTTCTATACTCAATGTAATATTCCCTCGGTACAGAGCCAGGTGTGACCAGCTGCTTCGAACAAACAGCAGGTATGTTACTGCGACCAGAGCGAAGAACATCCTTTCCAGAGTCAGAGTGGATTGAGTCAGACTTACATTGAGCTCCATTCCCAGAGAAATATGTTCAAAACAAGAGTCAAATACCATTAAGGAAATAGAAGTTTATATTTTTTTATCTATATTATCAATGCTTGCGACCCAGTTCCAATCAATTTGAATGAATCCTCATCCGAAATATACACTGCATTAAATCTGAATTGGACCAGTACAGCACAGGAATGGGTCCTACAGCCTACAATGTTGTGCTGAACCTGACGCCAAATGAAATTAATCCCTTCTGCCTGTCCTTGGTTCATATCCCACCATTTCTTGCATGTTAATTGGCTTATTTTTAAGTCCCTTCAATACCTTTATTGTATCTGCCTCCATCACCCACCCCTGGCAGTGCGTTCCACTCCTAACACTCTTTACGTTAATAGAAACTGCACCTTAGGTCTCCCTTGAACTTTCACCTTATATGCATGCCCCTTAGTTTTAGGCATTTCAACTCTTGGAAAAAGATTCGAACCATCAACCTTAACCATGCATCTCAATTTTATAGACTTCTGGATATAGGTTTGCTGGCTGAACTGGAAGGTTTGTTTTCAGATGTTTCATTGCCATACAGAGGTAATATCATCAGTGAGCCTCCAGATGAAGCACTAGCTTTCAGAGCGCTGCTCGTTCACCAGGCGGTTGTGGAGCATAAGATCATGAGGCACAGAATTTATAGCAAAAGATTACAATGTCATGCAACTGAAATGATATATTGAATGATTTGGGATTGTTAAGTCTTCATCTTTTAGATGAAGGTTTCAGTCCATTAATATATACATCCCAGAACATCTTTTAAGTCACATTCTCAAGATGACTTTAGGTTTTATTTAAAAAAGGGTGACATCTCAGCTAAGCTCAGACAATGTATTAAAGATGTGAGGTTAGAGTCTGTCTGTGTCCCAGTCTTGAGTCAGACTGGTTCTATTGCCAAAGTAGGAATATATAAAACATCACATGGACTGACTGCCTGCAGGTTGTGCTCTTTTTGAGCAAAGTAGAATGTATCTGCAAATATAATTCTGCAAATGCAAATTCACCCCAGAGACAAGTGAGTGAGTGAGAGTACATATGCGAATGTGTGTGTTTGTGTGTGCATGCCTGATAAAGCGTGTTATGAGTGTGATTGTGTCAGCCTGAGGATGGGTGTAGTGTGGGCTAAGTGTGTGGATGAGAGAGGGTCTGCATGAGTGTGTGCGTGTGTGTCTGAGTGAGAATGTGTGTAGTGTGACAGGATCCCAATCTGAGGCTGTCCTCATGGACTCTCACCGTTAGTAAGGGTACTTTTCACATTACAACAGAGGTGAACAAATAGACGATGCTGTTAGTTTGAGCAACCATATGTGAAGTAGATCGTGAGTACAGACATTGAAGGAAACATTTCAGCTATCAGTAACTGAGAAGGACAGAATTAATCTTTTGTCGCAATACTCTAAGTATGACCTAACCAAAGTCTTATAAAGCTGCAATATGACATCCTGACGTTTGTACTCAATGCTCCAACCAATAGGGTAGGCATGCCATACGCCTTCTTCTAGATACCACCCTTTCTACTTGGCCACTTTCAGGGAGCAAGAGACTTGAACCCCAAGATCCTTCTGTACATCAACGACTTTCAGAGTCCAACCATTTACTGTATACCTTTCCTTAACATTTGATCTCCCAAAGTCCAACATTTTATACTTTGCCAGATTAAACTCAATCTGCTATCTTTCCAGCCATATCCTGCTGTATCCTTTGACCAGCTTCTACACAAGTCCACCAATCTTTATATCATCTGCATTTAGTAATGATAATTTAAAGTTACAATCAAGGCAAACAAATAGCTGATGTGATTACTTTCAGCAACCATATGTAAAGTAGTAATCCAAGATGGAGGACGGGAAAAATTTCTGGTGGTAACAGCTATTCCTTTATTGAAGTATTGGAGGTGATTTCCTTGAATTCCAGGAGCAGCAGTTACTGTTTTATATGTTGTTGCATTGTTTTGGAACTTTGGAAAAAAAAAAGTCAAAACAACAGCAGTTTTAAAAGGGAGAAGAACAGACAAAGGAAGCACATGGTGAGGACGGTGCAGGAGAGAGAGAGAGAGAACCTGCACAGTTTTGAATTCATGTATCGCTGGACATTGGAGTGCGTCTGGGAAAACTAACAAACAGTGAATTTCACAAGTAATCTTGGAGGAATCCTTTTGGGAAAAGTTCAGAGCATAGAATCAGATAAGTTAATTGTTGTTTTAAGTGTGTCCAACAGAATGGCTGCAGTAGTGATTAGAGTGGGTTATTTCTTGATTATATGTTTTTGGAGACATGTCTCTTGATTAAACTTAAAATATAAGCCATAACTATTAATTTAACCTGGGGCAGGGTTTTTTAAAGGAATAAGACGGTGTTATTTTCTGGGTCTGTAGATTGTGAAGGAGCAAAAGTGGCCTTTAGTCCAGTGATATGTACTACTTGTGAGATGTGGGAGTTTAAAGAGAGTTTAAGGATTCCTGCAGATTATATCGGCCATAAATGCTGTTGGATGTGAATCTTATCAGATCAAATGGATCAGTTGGAGAGAAAGTTAGAAGCGATGAGGAATTTGCAGTATGTGATGGATGGCAGTTATAGGAAGCGGGGGGGATCTCAGATATAGTCACATAGATGGGTTAACTCCAGGAAAGGTCAGAGAGGTAGGCAACTAGTGCAGGAGTCTTTTATGCATATACCCATTTCAAACAGGTATGCTGTTTTGGAAAATATAGGGGGTGATGGATTCTCAGGGGAATGTAGCACGAACAGCCAAGTTTCTGATATTGAGGCTGGCTCTAATGCAACAAGGGGTACGTTGGCTTCCAAGAGGTCAATTGTGTTAGGGGATTTTGTAGTCCGAGGTACAGACAGATGTTTCTGTGGCCAGCAGTGAAAAAGAATAATAGTGTGTTGCTTCCCTGGTGCCAGGATCAAGGATGTCTCAGAGAGGGTGCAGAATGTTCTCACGGGGGAGTGCGGCCAGCAAGAGGTCATTGTCCACATTGGAACCAACGACATTGGAAGGGAAAAAGTTAAGATTCTGAAGGGAGATTAGAGAGAGTTAGGCAGGAATTTAAAAAAGGAGATCCTCGATAGTAGTAATATCTGGATTACTCCCAGTGCTATGAGCTAGTGAGGGCAGGAATAGGAGGATAGAGCAGATGAATGCATGGCTGAGGAGCTGGTGTATGGGAGAAGGATTCACATTTTTGGATTATTTGAATCTCTTTTGGGGTAGAAGTGACCTGTACAAGAAGGACGGATTTCACCTAAATTGGAAGGGTACTAATATACTGGCAGGGAGATTTGCTGGAGCTGCTCGGGAGGATATACACTAGTAAGATGGGACCCAGGGAGATAGTGAGGAAAGAGCTCAATCTGAGGCTGGTACAGTTGAGAACAGAAACGAGTCAAACAGTCAGGGCAGGCAGGGACAAGGTAGGACTAATAAATTAAACTGCATTTATTTCAATGCAAGGGGCCTAACAGGGAAGGCAGATGAACTCAGGGCATGGTTAGGAACCTGGGACGAGGATATCATAGCAATTACAGAAACATGGCTCAGGGATGGGCAGGACTGGCAGCTTAATGTTCCAGGATATAAATGTTACAGGAAGGATAGAAAGGGAGGCGAGAGAGGAGGGGGAGTGGCATTTCTGATAAGGGATAGCATTACAGCTGTGCTGAGAGAGGATATTCCTGGAAATACATCCAGGAAACTTATTTGGGTGGAACTGAGAAATAAGAAAGGGATGACTACCTTACTGGGATTGTATTATAGACCCCCCCAATAATCAGAGGGAAATCGAGAAACAAACTTGTAAGGAGATCTCAGATCTTGTAAGAATAATAGGATGGTTATGGTAGGGGTTTTTAACTTTCCAAACATAGACTGGGACTGCCATAGTGTTAAGGGTTTAGATGGGGAGGAACTTATGAAGAGTGTACAGGACAATTTTCTGATTCAGTATGTGGATGTACCTACTAGAGAAGGTGCAAGGCTTGACCTACTCTTGGGAAATAAGGCAGGTCAGGTGACTGAGGTGTCAGTGGAGGAGCACATTTGGGGCCAGCGACCATAATTCTATTTGATTTAAAATAGTGATGGAAAAGAATCGACCAGATCTAAAAGTTGAAGTTCTAAATTGGAGAAAGGCCAATTTTGACGGTATTAGACAAGAACTTTCAAAAGCTGATTGGGGGCAGATGTTCACAGGTAAATGGATGGCTGGAAAATGGGAAGCCACCAGAAATGAGATAACGAGAATCCAAAGAAAGTATATTCCTACTCGGGTGAAAGGAAAGGCTGGTAGGTAAAGGGAATGTTGGATGACTAAAGAAATTGAGGGTTTTGTTCAGAAAAAGGAGGAAGCATATGTAAAGGTATAGACAGGATAGATCGAGTGAATCCTTAGAGTATAAAGGAAGTAGGAATATACTTTAGAGGGAAATGAGGAGGGCAAAAAGGGGACATGAGATAGCTTTGGCAAATAGGATTAAGGAGAATCCAAAGGGTTTTTACAAATACGTTAAGGAAAAAAGGATTAGATTAGATTAGATTACTTACAGTGTGGAAACAGGCCCTTCGGCCCAACAAGGAACCCGGGTCTCTGGCGCTGTGAAGCAGCAGTGCTAACCACTGTGCTACCGTGCCGCCCAAAGGTTACTAGGGAGAGCATATGGCTCCTCAAAAATCAGCAAGGAGGCCTTTATGTGGAGCCGCAGAAAATGGGGGAGATGCTAAATGAGTATTTTGCATCAGTTTTTAATGTGGAAAAGGATATGCAAGATATAGACTGTAGGGAAATAGATGGTGACATCTTACAAAATGTTCAGATTACAGAGGAGGAAGTGCTGGATGTCGTGAAATGCATGAAAGTGGATAAATCCCCAGAACCTGATCAGGTGTACCCGAGAACTCTTGGGGAAGCTAGAAAAGTGATTGCTGGGCCTCTTGCTGAGATATTTGTATAAGCGATAGTCACAGGTCAGGTGCCGGAAGACTGGAGGTTGGCTAGCATGGTGCCACTGTTTAAGAAGGGTGGTAAGGACAAGCCAGAGAACTATGGAGTAGTGAGCCTGACCTCGGTGGTGGGCATGTTGGAGGGAATCCTGAGGGGCAGGATGTATATGTATTTGGAAAGGCAAGGACTGATTAGGGATAGTCAACATGGCTTTGTGCGTGGGAAATCATGTCTCACAAACTTGATTGAGTTTTTTGAGGAATTAGCAAAGAGGATTGATGATGGCAGAGCATTAGATGTGTTCTATATGGACTTCAGTAAGGCGTTTGACAAGGCTCCCCATGGGAGAATGATTATCAAGGTTAGATCTCATGGAATTCAGGGATAACTAGCCATTTGGATACAGAACTGGCTCAAAGGTAGAAGACAGAGGTTGGTGGTGGAGGGTTGTTTTTCAGACTGGAGCCCTGTGACCAGTGGAGTGCCACAAGGATCGGTGCTGGGCCCTCTACTTTTTGTCATTTACATGATGTCAAGTTGTCCTTTTCATATAGACGCTGACAATGAGTCGATGAAGTTCACATTCCCCAACATTTACTGCAGATCTGATGCATAAGAGAATGTTCTAGTACAGACACAATGGGCTGAATGGTCTGCTTCCGAGCTGTACCATACCAGTGATTCTGATTTTGATGAGAAAGGAGATGACATGCTGTTGTGTTGCAGACTAGTCTAAAAAACATCATACAGAAATGGACTGACACGCAGAATAAAACTCTCTTTTACAAAAAAAACCCAACAATGTCTGGTACAAATTAAAACTAAATGTCTCAGTGATACCACAGATCCCAGACTCTCTACCCAAACAGGAAATGTGTGACCATAAGTCAGAATGGTTCTCAGAATAAAACAGTTTCCCTTCTGCCATTGCCCTTTCTCCTTTCTCCCCCACTCACCCCGACCAACTGACAGTCAACTAAAAAATAAATGCAGAAAAGATTAAGATCCAGTCTCAACACCATCATAACAAATATCATAGATTGTATCACATAAACACAGAGAATATTACGAGCTTCCACTTTGATACACAACAGTAGAACCTGACAAGTACAGGCTGATAACTACACACTCATTCATGTTGTTGAAACAGACAAACAAATAATGACAACAGTTACTGTGATGCAAATGTGTGACTATCAGTGTCCATCGGTCAGTTTCTGTTAACAAGTCACACATTCGCATTTTAGCATCTGTCAGGGACAAATTAATAACTATACTCTCATTCACAAAGCTAAAAGTGACAGGAACAGAATTATAACTATACTCCCAGTTTCACACAGCATAATCTGACAAGTAAACTCTGACGGCGATACACATATTCACAGAGCAGAATCTCACAGGTACATATTAGTACCTGCAGTGTTCACATTCATCAAACGGGGTCTGACAGGTAGAAATCGATATTTAAATTCACATTGACAAGGCAGAGATTGAGGGGCATGGATTGGTAACTGCATTCACATGTTGATATCGGAGACATTGACAAGTACAGATTAATGTTGACAGTCTCAATTCACAGAGCATGAACAGACTGGTAAACACACACACATTCACATCAGGAAAACGGACATGTAGAGATGGATAGTTGCATGCACATAGAAGAAACTGACAAGATCACATTGATAACTACATTGGTTATACAAATGATTAGGAGTTGGGTGTTGAGGATATGATTTCTAAATTTGCAGTTGATACTAACCCACGGAGATGAGTGATTGGGAGGATGATGCTGAGTGACTTCACAGGAAGATTGACAAGTTGGCCAAATGAGCAGAAATCTGGCGGATGAATTCCAATGCACAGAAATGTTAGGTAATGCATTTTGCTACCAGAAACACAGAGCAACAATGCAGGGTCAATGGTACATCTTTGAAGGGAGAACTGGAGCAGAGTTCTCCAGGTTCATGTTTATCATTCTCTGAAGTTGACCAGGCAAGCTGAAACCTTTGTGAAGAAGGCGGATAGGATCCTTGCCGTTATAAATAGAGGCATTGAGTATAAAGCTGAGGAAGTGATGCTACACCTCCACAAATCATTGGTCAGATCACAGCTGTGTTCAGTTCTGGGCACTTTATTTCAGGAAGGAACTTCAAGCTCTGGAGAGCATTCATTGAAGATTTACTAGAATGATAACAGGAATGAAGAATTTTACATATAAGGAAGGATTAGTGGCATCAAGCTCCTTTTCCTTGAAGTAGAGAAGATTAAGAGGGGAACCTTATGGAAGTGATCAAAATTATGAAAAAGTTTGCCGGGGAAAGAGGAATATTTTGTTACCACTAGTTGGTATGTCAGTAACTAAGGGTTACAATTTCAAAATTGTTAGCAAGAGAACGAGGAGTGAGATGAGGAGAAATGTCTTTCCTCAGAATTATTAGGATTTTGGACTGTGCAGCCTGGGATCATAGATCCAGCCTAGAGCCAGATGGCAGATTCCATACGAGGTATGAAAAGAGAGCTGGATATGAATTGACAGTGATGAAGAAAGCAATGAAGATAGGGCTGGAAAACAATCCCACCTTGAATTATTTCCAGCTCACCACAATTTAAACAAAACATAGAGAGTACATTCAATTCATTGGCACATCTGCGTGGACCCATTTGCCAGGAGATCAACTGGATGCTCAAGTTCGGAAGGAACAGCATAAAATCTCAAATCTCTGCCATCAACAGTTAGATTGTGCCAGTGAGATAAACTGACACACCAAGGGTTGTGGGAGAGACAATTAACAGATGGTTTCTCAAAACAAGTCCATCTTTGGAACTAACATCTTGCTGAATGAATTGAGACAAAGCCTAGCCTAGTCGCAAAAATGTGACATTGCTCTGCCTTCTCTTTCTTGTCTTCCTTATTTGAAGGAAGGTAGGATTTCTACTGATCGATTTGTGAACGTGGAAGGTTGGCATTAACGTTTCCCTCTTCTTCTTGACCTGGTTCCTCATTCCCTCCTGTATCTGTGTGCCTCAGGGCGGCGTATGTGATGCAGGGTGGTTGCTGCACTGCTTGGTCAGCCTGAAAACAGGTCAACACAGAAACGTAGTAGATAGGAGCAGGACCAACGTTGGTGTCATTGTGGACAGAGAAGCTTATCTAAGAGTACAATGGAAATTTGATCAACTGGGCCAGTGGGTCAGGGAATGGCAGATGAAGTTTAATTAGAATGAATGTAAGGTGTTACATTTTGGTAAGGCAAAGTCTGGGAAGTGTTTTTACGAACAAACAGAGCTCGGAGTGCAGGTGGATAGTTAGCGAGACACGGCGGTGAAGGCAGCATTTGGCATGCTTGCCTTCATTAGTCAGAGCAGGAGTTGGGGCATCATGTTACAGTTATAGATTACTTAGTGTGGAAACAGGCCCTTCAGCCCAACAAGTCCACACCGGCCCGCCGAAGCGCAACCCACCCAGACCCATTCCCCTACATTAACCCCTTCATCTAACACTACGGGAATTCACCTAACCTGCACATTTTTGGACTGTGAGAGGAAACCGGAGCACCCGGAGGAAACCCACGCAGACACGGGGAGAATGTGCAAACTCCACACAGTCAGTTGTCTGAGGCGGAAATTGAACCCGGGTCTCTGGTGCTGTGAGGCAGCAGTGAGGCAGACAGGGTTAAGTGAGGCCACTTTTAGAATACTGTGTACACTTCCGGTCAACCTGCTGTAGAAAAGATGTTCTGAAGCTAGAAAAGGTATAGAAAATATTTACAAAGATATGACCACAAATAGAGTTTGAATTATAACGAAAAGCTGCATAAGCGGGGATCTTTTCTCCCCTGGAGCATTGGAGGCTGAGGGGGTGACCTTATAGAGGTTCTAAAATCACAAGGAGCATAGATAAGGTAAATAGTTATGGTCTTTTCTCCAGGGTAGGGGTGTCCAAAACAAGTGGGCACAGGTTTAATGTGAGAGGGGACAGATTCAAAAGTGATCTGAAAGGCAAATTTATCACACAGAGGGCAGTGTGATAATGAGCTGCCAAAAGAAGTGGTGGAGGCAGGTACAATTACAACATTTCAAAGACATTTGGAAAGGTACATGGATAAGAAAGATTCTGAGAAATATGCGCCAAATGCAGACAAAGGGGCCCAGTTGAGTTTGGGAAACCTGGTCAGCTTGGGCGAGTTGAGCTGAAGGGCCTGTTTCCGTGCTGTATGACTCTGTGAAAATGGATGAGAAGAACCATCTTTGCCTGAAAGACAATCAGAATGTACAGGAGGAGCTGTGAATATCTGGGGTCATTATACAGACCAATGTCTCTTGGCAAAGCATGTGATTGGAACAAGCCTAAAACGGACTCTGACAAATGTTATTTCTCTGTACTCTGAACAGGATGTGGCCATCTCTGCCAAGGTGGGAAGTGGATACAATTCCGAAATGTCATTGAACCAATCGATTTGCTCAGCCAAAAGGAGGTGAGGAGTTTGGAAAGGATTAGGAGTCATGTGCAGAGCAGACTGGGTGAGGAGGACAGATTTCATTCCCTGAAGGACCATTACAGACAGGAACAGGAGAAGGCTATTTGGCCTCTCGAGCCTGCTCAGCCATTCAATAGCAACATGCTGATGCACCATTCCTCACGCTCACTTTCCTGCACTTAACATGTAACACTCAATTCCCCAACTGATCAAGTTTCTATCCATCTCAGCTTTAAACCTGTTCCCTGTCCCCACACACAGCTCTCCTCACCTCAGTCTTCAATTTTGAACCAGATGGTTGTTTGTTCCTGACAACAGTCATCGTTAGAGTCTTAACTCCAGATCTGTTTTTGTTTAAAATTGCATTCCAAATCCACCACCTGCCACAGCAAGATTCACATTCACATCTGCAGGGCATACCCTGGGGAGCTGAAAACATAGGATTTTGCTTCCCCATTATTTCAGAAACTGAAAGTGAATCTCA
>NC_057759.1:5377924-5380431 GCF_004010195.1 Chiloscyllium plagiosum
ATGTGAGGAAAATCTTGTTCACCCAGAGGGTGGTGGGAATCTGGAGCTCACTGCCTGTAAGGGTGGGAGAAGATGAAACACTCATCACATTGAAGGAGGATTTAGATGTGCATTCGTGACACCAGGGCTATGGGGCCAGGTGCTGAGGAAATGGGATTAGAGAATAGTGAGGTGGTTGTTTCTGACCAGCACAGACTCGATGGGCTGATGGTCCTTTTCCAGGGCTGTAGATCTCTCAGAAGTTATGACTAACGCACTTTGTGATGTGTATTCTACATCCAAGATACCATCCAACTGCAATGTGATTTTGTACATTTCATGTTCAGAGAGGAGGGGTTTGTCTTCAAAAGAGAGATTGAGTAGTTAAGGCCAATACTCTCTGGAGTTTAGAGAAATGAGAGGAGATCCAACTGAGGGATATAGGACGCTAAGGGGGTGGAATTGACAAAGGAAACAGGGAGGGTGTTTCCTCATGTGGGACAATTTAGATCGAGAGGGTCATTGTTTCAGGAGAAGAGGGTGGGACAGATTGAAAATAGCGATGCTGAGAAATGGCTTCTCTCCAAGGGAGAGGGGGTGGGAATCTCTGGGACTTCACCCCCCCCTCCCCCGCAACCCCAGTATGTGGGGGCACGTCGGGACACTAAATAAATTGAAGGAGGGGACTGACGGATTGTTAATCAGTGAGGGATTAAAGGGAGTGAGGGGAGGAAATTGGGGCCGAGACTGGGATGAAGTGAGTCACAGCTGTATAGAATGGGGAGGCAGGCTCCAGAGGGCTCCTCGCCCGTATGTTGTGTTGGTCATCCAGCTGACTGAACACTTTTTAGTGTGGGTGACTCATAGCATATGCTCAGAAAGCTCTGAATCTCAGGGACTAAACTGTGTGATGCATCACAATCTGTTAGGCACTTAGTGCAAAAACCATAAGATATAGCAGCCATTCAACCCATCAAGTCTGCTCCGACATTCCATCATGGCTAATATGTTTGTTAATCCCATTCTCCTGCCTTCTCTCTGTAACGGTTGATCCTCCTACTGATCAAGAACCTATCTATCTCTGTCTTAAAGACATAATGATAGCTGTCTGCAGTAATGTTTTCCACAGATTCCCCACTGTCTGACTGAAGAAATTCCTCCTCATCTCAGTTCGAAAGGGAGCTCCCTTCATTCTGAGGCTGTGCCTTCGTGTCCGAGTCTCTCCTACTCGGGGAAACATCTTCTCCATGTCCACTCTGTCCGGGACTTGCAGTATTCTCCAAGTTTCAAACAGATTCTCCCTCACCCTTCCAAACTCCACTGAGTCCAGACTCAGAGTCCTTAACCTCTCCTCATATGACAAGTTCTTCATCCCTGGAATCTTTCTTGCAAAACCCCTCTGGACCCCCTCCAAGTTAAGCACATCCTTCCCTAAACAGGGGGCCGAAAACTGCTCACAATGTTCCAAATGCGGTCTGACCGGAGCCTCATACAGCCTCAGCAGTACATCCCTGCTCTCGTGTTCTGACCCTCCCGAAATGAATGCTGACATTACATTTGCCTTCCTAATTGCCAAATGAACACGCCTGTTAACCTGAAGCGAATCCTGAACTCGGACACCCAAGTCCCTTTGTGCTTCAGATTTCCGAAACCTTTCCCCATTTAGGAAACAGTCTCTGTCTCTGTTCTTCCTACTAAAGTACATAACTTTCCACTTTCCCACATTGCATTCCATCAGCCATTTCATTGCCCACTCTCTTCACCTGTCCAAATCCTTCTGCAGCATCCCTGCTTCCTCAACACTACCTGTCCTTCCACCTATCTTTGTATCATCAAAGAAACACTCAGGAAAATGAAATGGCAATCCTCCTCATGTGAATGATGCTGGACCTACAGTGAATGGCTCCTTGCCCCAAAGGCCAAGGCCAGAAGGGGCCACTCTCGGACATTAAGCTGTTGTACTGGGGCATCCCCTCAAAACGGGGAGAAAGTGAGGTCTGCAGATGCTGGAGATCAAAGTTGAAACTTTATTGCTGGAACAGCACAGCAGGTCAGGCAGCATCCAGGGAACAGGAGATTCGACGTTTCGGGCACAGGCCCTTCTTCAGGAATGAGCAGAGAGTGTTCAGCAGGAGAAGATAAAAGGTAGGGAGGAGGGACTTGGAGGAGGGGCGTTGGAAATGTGATAGGTGGAAAGAGGTCAAGGTGAAGGTGATAGGTCGGAGTAGGGTGGAGGCGGAGAGGCCAAGAAGAAGACTGCAGGGCAGGAAGGCGGTGCCGGGCGGGAGGGATTCGGCTGAGACAAGGGGAGGGGGGATGAAGAAACTGGTGAAGCCCAAGTTCATCCCCTGCGGGTGGAGGGTTCCCAGTCGGAAGATAAGACGCTCCCCCTCCGACCGTCGCGTTGTTGTGGTTTGGCGGTGGATGAGTCCAATGACCTGCATATCCTCGGTGGAGTGGGAGGGGGAGTTGAAATGCTGTGCTACAGGGTGGTTGGGTTGGTTCATCCGGGTGGCCCAGAGGTGCTC
>NC_057759.1:5384153-5401046 GCF_004010195.1 Chiloscyllium plagiosum
AACAACATTCTGGTATATCTTTTCTGAACCCTCTCCAGCTTAATAATGTTCTTCCTCTAACAGGGCAACCAGAACTGGACACAATACACCAGAACAGGCTTCACCAGTGTTCTGTACAACCACAACATGGTGTCTGAACTCCAACACCCAATGGTCTGAGCAATGAAGGCAAGTGTTCTAAACACCTTCTCAAACACCTTGTCTTCCTGTGACACAAATTCCAAAGAATTATGGACGTGCACTACTCGGGTACTCTGCTCGACCACACTACCAATCTTACACACCTCTGTCATGTCCCCTCCCCCATCAACCTTCTCTGTTGTAAAGGAAACAACCCAAACTTCCGTCCAACACTTCCAGGAAGAGATTTGTTTTTGCGGATCTTCCCAATCAGATAAATACCAGCATGAACGCTGACCAATACGTGACGGTGTAGGATCAACACCTCACAGAATCACACTCACCATTTAATCGACTTGACCCGATCTGTGTATTTGAAATTTCTTGCAGGTCTGTCCTCACTCGTGCCCTCAGCTTGATCTTCCATTACCTCCCTTGAAATGAAATATTTCCGGATCATTACCCAACCAAGTTCCAATCCCGCTCGTGATAACAACTTGCTGCTGTTTGTGTACAAAAACCCCTGGCAACGAGGTCACTGAGCCAAAGTCCCAAGGAATGACCTCCTGGAAATGTCTGGAATGTGGCTCAGAACTTGTACGTTCATAGAATCATAAAATTTTACTGTACGGAAGGAGACCATTTGTGTCTGTACCAGCTCCTGAACGAGCTACCCAGCTAGTCCCAGTCTCCAGCCCTATACCATCATCCCTTTGAAATTTATATTGAGTTCTCTTTTCAAACCTCCTATGCAATCCACCTCCACCACTCTCCCAAGCAGCACGTTCCAAACCCAACAACCGAAATAAATTTCTCCTCTTCTCACTCTCTCACTGACAATCTTGAAATTCTGACCAGCCAGTTAATAATAGACTAATGAGTGCGAAACAATAATTTGCTTTCCCGTAGAATTGTTCAAATTTTCAACATCTCAATAAGGTCAACATTTCATCTTCTCTGCTCGAAAGAGAATAAACTCAATCTCTTGAAACTTTCCCTGAATCTAAAATCCCTCATCGTTGTGATCATTCTCATAAATCTCCTTCACACTGTCTCCAGGGTTTGAACATCCGCCCTTAAGTAAGGTGTCTAGAACAGAACAAAACCAAACCAGCCTGGTAATAGAAGGCCAACTCCCTTTGTCAAATGTATTTCTAAATTCAGCTACTGTTGCCTGTGAAGGTAAGGTGTTACACACATACAAAGAAATACCCAACAGATCAAAGATGTATCTCCAATATAATCTAATATTCTCCATTCAAGACTTGTGCTGTCACTGGAACTGATTTCTTTACTGCTCTCTGCTTTGTGTTGAGTGTCAGGTTAGCTCAGTTGGCGGGATGGCTGGTTTGGAATGTGGAGCAACATCGACAGCATGGGTTTGAATCTCTCACTGACTTGAGGTTACCATGAAGGACTGTCCTCCTCCACTCCTTCCCTTGTGTGAGGCATGGTAACCCTCATTTCCCCTTACCCCAGTTCCTAACTTCCAGCTCAGCACTGTCCCCATGACTTGTCCTACCTGCCTATCTTCTCACTCAAACGCTCTTACTGCCACAAAACATCCACCATGAATTCCCCTTCCTCATTAAAAATCTCTTTATCTCGGCTTGAATACACTCAGTGAGCCAAGCTCAACATCACTGTGTGGTAAAGAATTCCACAGATTAGCTCCCTCAGAGAAAATAAATTCCTTCCCATTTCCATCTTCAATGGGCAACCTCCTTTATTCTGAGATAATGCCCCTCTGGTCCTAAACTCTCCTACACAAGGGGAAACAATCTCTCTCTCCTCCCTTTTCAGGTCCCTCTAAGAATCTTCAATAAGGTCACCTCTCATTCTTCTGAACTCCAACCAGGACAGACCCGACCTACTCCTACCCAACCTCTTCCTCATTAGACAGTCCCTCCATATCCGGGATCAGCTGTGAGAATTTTCTCTGCACTGTCTCGCTGCCCAGACTATATATTCTCAGATATGGGGGACCCAGAACTGTTCAATGTATTTCACATTGGATAAATATTAGATAAAGTGAGGTGTTGAATTTTGGTAAGGCAAATCAGGGTAGGATTTATACACTTCGTGGTAGCATTCAGGGGAATATTGCGCAACAATGAGACCGAGGGGTGCAGGTTCATAGTTCCTTGAAAGCGAGTTGCAGGTGGACAGGATAGCGAACCAGAAGGCATTTGGTACACTGGCCTTCATTGGTGAGTGCACTGTGCACTGAGTATAAGAATTGGGATGTAATGTTTTCGCTGTACAGGACATTAGTCATGTCCTTTTTTTGGAATACTGGATGAAATGCTGGTGTCCTTGCTATCGGAGAGATACTGTTTAAGTTTGAAAGGTTTTGGAAAATATTTACAAGGATGTTGCCAGGGTTGGAGGGTTTGAGGAATAGGGAAATGCTGAATAGGCTGGGGCTATTTTCCTGTCTACCATCGACAAGGCACAAGTCAGAAATATGATGGAATATTCCCCACTTGCCTGGTGCAGCTCCAAGAATACTAGAGAAGCTCAACACCATCCAGGACAAAATAGCTCCCCACTTGATTGGCACCACATCCACAAACATCCACTCCCTCCACCATCGATGCTCAATCTTAGCAGTGTACCATTTGCAAAATTCACCAAAGTTCCTCATAAAAAAACTTTCAAACCCATGACCACTTCTATCTGGAAGGGCAAGGGCAGGAAATACGTGGGAATGCCACCCCCTACAATTTCCCCTCCGATCCACTCATCATCCTGACTTGGAAATATATCAGCTGTTCCTTCAGCATTGTTGGGTCGACATCTGGAAATTACCTCCCAAAGGTCATGGGGGCCTACCTGAAGCACATTGACTGCAATGGTTCAAGAAGGCAGCTCACTGTTATCGTCTCAAGGGGGAAGCTATACACTAAGGTGATTAATGCAGGGCATAGCCAGTCGCAACCACATCCTCTAAGTAGAAAATAAAGTAGTGTCAGTAAGGGACAGATTCAAATGAGGTTTATTAGGAATTAGTTAAGTGTATTACTGTTAGTTGGAGTTTTCAGTGCTAGTAAGGTTGATCAACCCGTGTTACCTTTTGTAAGGACAAATAAACTAAAGTTATTATAGCATTGTGCCTCCCACACATCAGCTAAATATTCTCGAGCGTAGTGTCCTGTTTGCCTGCAGTAGTAGCACCATGCTGGCTGCCACATGTTCTCCTGCTGTCTCTCCCCGTTGCTGGAATCCTTTGATAATAATTACCTCCTCTTCCTTCATTCCTCAATACTGGATAGAGACTCGGAAAGGAAGCATATCCCCCTCTTTCCCTGTTTTATTCTTGTCTGGTTTGTGCACTTCTTTCTCCCACATCAGAGACAGTCTCCTCAGAACACACATTTCATTGTGGGTTGGCTCTGCAAGATTGAAGTTCACACATGTCTTCCGGCTGTCTTCAGTGGCATGTGAAATTAGAGCCCAGCCCACTTCATTGAATCAGCTTCCAATAACAGACCCCTGTTTATAGACTCACGAGAAGTACACACATAACCGATTAGTAGGCTGTCAGCTGTTCTCTCTTCTTTTGACTGCACTAGTTTAGCCCATCTACAGGGTCTCCTTTATTGTACCCAATTGATGTGAGAATTGCCACTTCCGTGGTGGCTTGGGTTCCTTCCACTACATCCAGAGAGACTGGGATTGCAGACTCTGCTGACTGGCTCAAAGACATTTTGATAATTTTTTCCCTCCTCTCTCTCATCTAATCAATGCAAATCCTTTTGTTGTCTGACTACAAGCAATACATATGGATCTGCATATGGCTCAAATTCTGAAATCTTTTTAGCAAATTCCACCAATTGTGTGACTGTAAGTGTGTTCGTGTACGTTAAAGCTGGGGCATCGGCGTCCCTGACCGGTCTTTCCATGGTAATCGTGTTCACTGCAGCAGAGGCTAACTCCAGGGTGCTAAACAGGTTGGGTCATCTGGGAAGGTTAGCGGAGAACCATAATCCTCTGTTCACATGGCATACTGCTGCACATCTTGCCTGAATTCATCTCAGTCTACCTCCTGTCCTTCGCTTTTAACATTTATTGCTGCTTGTACATCTGCACATTTACGTTTTAACTGACTGACTTCATTCTCAGTGGCTTCTTCAGCTGAAACAACTCACTGGGTGTCCTGTATGCTTTCTCACATTGGGTTTGGAATTGCCCCATAATTTCTTTAGTCCTGAGTCGCCACTTTCCTTTGCAACTCTATTTCTTTCCTTGCATTCTCCGTTTCTTTACGAAACTTTTTCAACTTTACGACTCATAACATTAATAAGAACTGACTTTTTATCGATTTCAACACAGCTAATATTATAATATCAATACAATATAAACTAATAATTAGATCTTTAATTCTAATTAACTATCTGAACTCTTGAACTTAAATTTGAATGTACAAATACCACTGTGCTAGTTATTGGCCTACATCCACGTGGCAATTTGGTCTCCTTCTTCTGGTGGTCCAAGGATCATCTTTTCATGGTTGTTCATCTTGAGCTACCACTCCTGAGAGTTGTGTTGTGGTGATTATAATGCCTGAATGTTTTCTTATACCTTTGGGAGGGTCTTTGATGCTGACGAATTGATCGATCAGCGCTTGATCACCCTGATCAATTGGGCCTAATCAGATGCTGATGTAATGATGGTGGGTGGTCCTTGGGCTTCCATTTCTAAGCATTAGGGGCATGGGGGTCAGATAACCTTTCCTAAATGAGGGTGTGAGAAACTGCACACCAGTTAATAAAGTTGAGGACATTGAGCTTTATTAACTGCTGTCCCTCTGACCTATCACCTTCAGTGATCAGTGCACACATACACCCCCCTTCAGAGTTGTACCCCCTGTTTTATATTGTCTTTCAATGTACTTCCCACCAAATTTCATTACTTCACACTTGCCTCTACATCGACCTGGACCTGTCACCAATTTACCCACACCATCAACTTGTCAATGTCCTTTTAGAGTTCCACATCGTTCTGATCTTCCCATGTTTTATGTCAATTGCAAACTTGGAATTGGACTCCTACACTGCATGATCCATATCATTAACATATCAAGAGAAGCAAGAGTCCTCAGGCATCCCCCGGAAAGCTCCACTAGAAACTTACTCCATCCCAAAAAATATCCATCGACCGTCGCTCTCTGTTTCCGGACACACTTCCACAGTCTTTAGAATTCCACCATTTGCAGGGCAAACTTGGATCCTAAACGCAAGAAGGACGTTCCAGATGACTGGGAAAGAGTTTGGAACAAGGAGGTCACAGGCTAAAGGAGATGGGGTAGGGCTGAGATGACGAAAAATGTCTTCACCCAGCAAATGGGGAGCCTGTGGGTGTTTTTATCACAGCCAGCCAAAGAACTTGGAACAGAGGAGGAGGACGAATTCACTGCCCTCAGTGTATGTGCTGGATGCCAGTGCACTGAATAAATTTCAGGAAGAGAAAGGTTTTAATCAGTGACGGGTTAAAGGGAGCGCTGACAGGGAAGTGGAGTTGAGGTTGAGATTAAATCAGTTGGGGTCATACTCATCAAATGGGAGAGGTAAATGGTCTACTCCTGCCCCTAATTCTTCTGTATCTGGTCCTCCCAGAATTCTCTGCCAATTCAATAGGAAGTGGTTGCCTGCTTTCTCACTGAGCATATTAAAGTTAGTGACGTTGAGACAAAGTGATCTTTCATTTGACGATTCTGTGTTCCAGATCCCCCTGGAATTTTTGCTTTGCTGGTCAGAGGTTCTGCTGTAGCTGCTGTTCTCCTCATCACTTTCCTGCTTCTGTTCGCTGTTTGCAAACTCCGTCAGAAAGAGGAAATTCAGGATACCTCCAATTGCCAACCCAGCAGAGGTCAGTTTGTGGCTGGGCACATGAGAGACAAAGACTGCATTTCCTTGTACAGCTGCTGGTAAAAGTACGGATTTGTGCTTGCTCTGTGTATTCATACTTTTGTGGATGGCACCAAAACTGGTGGTGAAAATGTGTTGCTGGAAAAGCGCAGCAGGTCAGGCAGCATCTAAGGAGCAGGAGAATCGACGTTTCGGGCATGAGCCCTTCAGGAAGGGCTGAAGAAGAGCTGATTCCTGAAGAAGGGCTCATGCCCGAAACGTTGATTCTCCTGCTCCTCGGATGCTGCCTGACCTGCTGCGCTTTTCCAGCAACACATTTTCAGCTCTGATCTCCAGCATCTCCAGTCCTCACTTTCTCCTACCAAAACTGGTGGTACAGTCAGCAGTGAAGGTTATGTATGTTTACCAAGAAATCTTGATCAACTTGATCAATGGACAGGTAAATGCGAGATCAAGCATTTTGGTAAAGATTAGATTACTTACAGTGTGGAAACAGGCCCTTCGGCCCAACAAGTCCACACTGACCCGCCGAAGCGTAACCCACCCAGACCCATTCCCTTACATTTACCCCTTCACCTAACATTACGGGCAATTTAGCAAGGCCAATTTCACCTATCCTGCACATTTTTGGATTGTGGGAGGAAACCGGAGCACCCGGAGGAAACCCACGCAGACATGGGGAGAATGTGCAAACTCCACACAGAGAGTCGCCTGAGGCGGGAATTGAACCCGGGCCTCTGGTGCTGTGAAGCAGCAGTGCTAACCACTGTGCTACCGTGCCGCCCGCTAAAACAAACAAGGGCAAGACTTATACGCTGATTAATAGGGGTCTGGGTAGTGTTAACGAACAGAGAGACCTAGAAGTTTAGTTACATAGTTTTGTGAAAGTAACGTCACAAGTAGACAGGATGATTAAGGTGATTTTTGGCATGTTTGCTGTCGTCAGTCAGAGCATTGAGTTCAACACCTTTCCACCTCTCCCTGTTTCATTCTGGTGGAGATTCACACTGGATCTGAAACATTAACACCGTTTTCTCTCTCTCTCTCTCTCTCCACAGATGCTGCCAGGCCTGCTGAGTTTCTCCAGTGCTTTGCATTGGTTTCAGATCTCCAGAATCCTGCACTATGTTATTTCTTGAACCTTAAAAAATATGTTCTTTGTTTCAGATGACAGTGGTTCCACTTCTGGTGATATTGTGTACTCTGTTGTTCAAGCGAAGAGGAAAGAAAGAGGTAACATGTTTCAAAATAACTTTGCATCACTCTGTCAGGAAGGAAACACAAGATTACATCTTCTAGGAATGGGATCCATACAGAACAGAACTAGCCCATTCAGCCCCTCGAGTCAGTTCCAAAATTCAACAAGATTGTGGCTGATCTAATTATCCACTTCGCCATTTTCTCCCCATATCCCTCAATGCCCCTTTCTGGTTAAGAATCTCAGCCTTGAATATATTTCATGATCCAGCCTCGACTGTCCTCTGCTGTAAAGAATTCCAAAGATTCACTCTCCTTAGCAAGAAGAAATTCCTCCTCACGTCTGTCTTCAATGGGTGCCCCCCTTTGTTCTGAGACAATGCCCTTCTGATCCCAGACTCACCCATACAAGGGGACACAACCTCTCTCTGCATCGCCACCCTGTCAAGTCCGTCGAAGAATCTTAGGTAAGGTTGCCTCTTCTTCTAAACTCCAATCAGGACAGCCCCAACCTACTCCCTCATCGGATAGGTTCAACCTAGTTCCTCATCAGACAGTCCCCCCCCCATAGCTGGGATCATAACGTCTCTGAACTTCCTCCAATACTCAACTTATCTGTCCTCAGATACGGGCCTCCAAAACTTTATCCCAGGTATGGTCTGACTGGTGACTTGTACATTTTTAGCAGAAGCACCCCCACTTTTATACTACATTCTCTTCGAAATAAAGGCCACATTCCATTTGCCTTCCCTATACACATTGGTGAGAAGAGGCATGGACGATTTTCTGGGAAAGGCTAAGGAAATCTGAAGCATAAAGTGGCTTGGGAGTGCTATTTCAAGATTCTTTTCAGTTTAACAGGCAGTTTCAGTTAGGAAGTCAAATGCAATGTTAACATTCATTTCAAGAGGGCTAGAATACAAGAGCAGGGATAAACTGCTGATGCCGTATAAGGCTCCGGTCAGACCACAGTTGAATTATGAGCAGTTTTAGGCCCTGTATCTAAGGGAGGATGTATTAGCCTGATAGAACTTCCAGAGAAGGTTGACATGAACTGTCCTAGAGATGAAGGGCTTGGCAAATGGATCTGTGCTTGATGAAGTTTAGAAGAATGAGGGGTGATCAATTAACTTACAGAATACTGAGAAGCTTGGATAGCGTGCACATGGAGATGTTTCCACGAGTGGGAGAGACAAGGACCCAAGGGCACAATCTCAAGTGAAGGGACGACCCTTTAGAACTGAGATGAGGACGACTTTCTTCAGCCAAAAGGTGGTCAATCTGTGAAACTCACTGTCACGGAAGGCTGTGGAGACCCATTCGTTAAGTGTCTTTAGGACAGAGATGGACAGATTTTGATTAATAAGAGGATCAATGGTTATCAGGACAAAGCAGGAGAATTGGATTGAGAATGATATTATCCATGGCAAAATGGCAGAGGAGACCCGATGTGCCTAATTCTGCTCCTATATCTAATGATCTGGTCTCACCTGCAGAATTCAAACACTAGTTTTTTTTTGTGATTCATGGATGAGGACTGTCAAATCCCTCGGACTCATAGCTTTCTGCAGTCTTTCTCTATTTAAATAATCTTCAACTCCTCTGTTCTTCCTGCATCACCTTATATTTCCACGTTATATTCAAAGTTTCTTGCCCATTCACTTAACCCCATCTTCGTGGCACACACACCACTTGCATTGCCAACTATTTTTGCATTACCTGCAAAGTAAGCGATCATCTTACTAACATGATGCTAGTATTGGACTGAGGTGGATAAAGTTAAAAATCTCATAACATCAGAGTATAATCCAATAGGTTTATTTGAAAGTAATGTCTTTCGGTGCCACTGTTCTTTCATCAGGTAGCTAGTTCCCCAAAGGAGCAGTGCTTGGGAAACATGTATTTCCAAATAAACCTATTGGACTATAACCTGGTGCTGTGAGATTTTGAAACTTTGTCTTACTAACAGGCACGGTGGCACAATGGTTAGCACTGCTGCCTCACAGCGCCAGAGACCCGGGTTCAATTCCCACCTCAGGCGACTCTCTGTATGGAGTTTGCACATTCTCCCCGTGTCTGCATGGGTTTCCTCCAGGTGCTCCAGTTTCCTCCCACAGACTAAAAATGTGCAGGTTAGGTGAATTGGCCAAGCTAAATTACCCTAGTGTTAGGTGAAGGGGTAAATGTAGGGGAATGGGTCTGGGTGGGTTGCGCTTCGGTGGGTTGGTATGGACTTGTTGGGCAGAAGGGCCTGTTTCCACACTGTAATGTAATCTAATCTTAAAAAAAACTGAGTGTGAAACAGTGATAACGTATCTCAGAACGAAAATTCATCTGGTTCACTGGTCTCCTTCAGGGAGAGAAATCTCCTTCCTTACCTAGTCTGACCCTGCATGTGACTCCAGACTCTCAGTGATGTGGTTGGCGCCTAACTTCCCTCGGGAACAATTAGGGATGGGAGCAGTAAATGGTAGGTCCAGTCCGTTTGTGGTTTACTGCACATAGAAGCAGAATCAGGTCATTCAGCCCATCGAGTCTGCTCTGCTGTTCAATGTGATATGGGATTCCTTACTGAACTTCACCATTCCCTTAATCTGTGCTGTATTCTTTCAGTGAGATAATATAGCCCGACATTGGGCAACATGGTGGTTGGCAGTGTTTGGCCTCACAGTGCCAGGGACCCAGGTTCAATTCCTGTCTTGGGCAACTGTCTGTGTGGAGTTTGCACATTCTCCCCATGTCTGTGTGGGTTTACTCTGGATGCTGCGGTTTCCTCCCACAGTCCAAAGATTGGCCATGCTAAATTACCCGTAGTGTTAGGTGCAGGGGTAAATGTAGGGGAATGGGTCTGGGTGGGTTGCTCTTCAGAGGGTCTTTGTGGACTTGTTGGGCTGAAGGGTCTGTTTACACAGTGTAGGTAACTAAATCTAAAAAAAAACTCCACCTAACACAACAGCTTTGTCAAGGATACTTAGACTCGAATGTATAATTCAGATGGTGTGGGTATGTTGGCACTGACTGAAACCAACTTCTTTCTGCACAGCTTGACAGAAATGTATCCCCTCGTGCCATTCCTACCAGATCCCTGTGCACCCCATTTCTATCCAAATTCCCTTTTCCATTGAACCTACCTCCAACACATTTCCAGGCAGCGCATTCTACACCCTAACTGGGTGAAAAGATTTATTCCTTGCGTTTCTTTGCCAACTTGCTTTGTTTCCATATCAGTTTAAATCTTTAAGCTGCCACCACTACCACATCCCCACCACCATTCTCGTTTTTGTTCTTTTTGTGATCAGGAACAGCTTCTCCCTATTAATTCTGTCCAGCCCCTGCTAACTATTTTGAAAACTTCCCTCATTCTCTGCTTCTCCGCTCAAAGGGAGTACAGTCCCTGACTTCTTTCAGTATCGTCATCGTTGGAGTTTCTCCTCCCTGGAACCTGGTTCTTGGAAATCTATCACACAAGCCAGCTTTCCATCGACTGACTCCACTTATACTTCTCGCTGCATCGGGAAAGCGGTCAACATATTCATACAGGTAAAAACAATGACTGCAGATGCTGGAAACCAGATTCTGGATTAGTGGTGCTAGAAGAGCACAGCAGTTCAGGCAGCATCCAAGGAGCTTCGAAATCGACGTTTCAGGCAAAACCCCTTCATCAGCATCATCCTGATGAAGGGCTTTTGCCCGAAACGTCGATTTCGAAGCTCCTTGGATGCTGCCTGAACTGCTGTGCTCTTCCAGCACCACTAATCCAGAACATATTCATACAGCCCTCCCAACCTGGTTATACTCTATTACCTCTGAAGAAGATAGAAGTGTTTGAATATACATACCAACAGAAAAAGAATACCTTCTTCCCCACTGTTACCATATTTTTGAACGGACTTCTCAAATATTAATGTTTATCCCCCTCTCTGCACCTTCTTTGCAGCTTTAACACTGTATTCTGCAGTCTGTTCTGCTGCCCTGGTGCACTTTGTATGCGATCTGCCTGTAGAGCATGCAAAACAAACCTTTTCACTGTTTCTGTGCATCTGACAACAATAAATCAAATAAAAACTACTTCGGCACTCTCTCACTCACTGAGATACATTCATATCTTTTCTATAAAGTGGCAAACACAACTGCATGCCATATTCTAGCATGCCATATTCATGTCCAGCAAGCACCTTGTACAAATTCAACATCACCTCGTGCTCTTGGATGCTGTGTGCTTTAGTAACCATGCCCTCCACCTGTCTTGCCACCCACATATACCGCCCAGCTGCCTCTGCTCGTGCACCTATCTTCTGAACTGACACACAATGCCAAGGGAGACGGAAAATGCAATCCCTAGCCCTACTGTGCACTAAAATAGTTTTCTGGTTGTTTCTTCCAGGTCATATCATGGCAAGAGAGAATCAGTAAGTTCTTGTTATTTCATAGACCTTTACAGGACAAGGAGGGGTTCTTATCAGCAAAGATCTGAAAGCAACACTCTTACTTTTCAGCGCTTTCACCCTTATTCCCGGAGGCAACAGCAATACAGTTGTACATCTAAATACTTCTTTGAATAACGAGGGTTTCTGCGTCTCCCACTTTCAAAGGCAGAGAGTTCCAGGTAGCCCACCATCCACTGGTCGAACAATTTTCTCCGCAAATCCTTTTTTACCTTTGAATCTGTGACCCCTGCTTACTGATTCCATTACCCATTGGAACTGTGCCTTACATGTATGAGACTGTCACAGTCTAATACACCTGTGAGGAGAAAGTGAGGTCTGGAGATCAGAGATGGAAAGTGTTGCTGGAAAAGCGCAGCAGGTCAGGCAGCATCTAGAGAACAGGAGAATCGACGTTTCGGGCATTAGCTGAAGAAGGGCTAATGCCCGAAACGTCGATTCTCCTGTTCCCTAGATGCTGCCTGACCTGCTGCGCTTTTCCAGCAACACATTTCCATCTCTAATACACCTGTATCAGTTCACCCCTCAACCTTCTCTGCTCCAAACAGAACAATCCGAGCTTATCCAAGCTCTCCTCATCACTGAAATGTGACACCCAGGCAATATTGCCATGAATCAGCTGTTCACCACCTCCACTGCAAACACATCCTTCCTATAGTGATCTAGCTGTAGCCCGACCAAAGTCCTGTCCAGCTCAGATATCACCTACCCGCTCTTATAATCTATGTTCCGACTGATAAAGGCAAGTGTCCTGAAGGCCTTCTTAACTATTAGCATGTTCTGCCACCTTCAGGGATCTATGGACTAGCATCCTGGGTCTCTCAGTGCTTATGGTATCCTGCAACTTAGCATCTATATCTTAGACACGTTATCCCTCTCCAAGTCCAATAAAATGATCACACTTAGGAGCGGTAATAGGCCATTCTACCAGCAAAGTCTGCTCTGCTGAATGCAGCTGATTTAATAATCCTCAACTTCACTTTCATCCCATAACCCTCAATTCCTCTTCCAGATTAAAAATCTCAGCCTTGAATATACTTCACGACCGAGGAGCAGGAAAATCGACATTTCGGGCAAATGCCCTTCATCAGGAATTGAAGGGCTTTTGCCTGAAAAGTTGATATTCCTGCTCCTCGGATGCTGCCTGGCCTGCTGTGCTTTTCCAGCACCACTCTGACTTAAACTCTGGTTTCCAGCATCTGCAGTACTCACTTTTGCATACTTCACAACCGAACCAAGACAGCCTTCTGCAGTAAAGAAGTCCACAGACTCTCTCTCCTTGAAAAGAAGAAATTCCTCCTCGCCTCAGTCTTTAATAGGAGACAAACTCCCTTCCCCCTCCCTCGGCCTGCCACATTCTGAAATGATACCCCTCTGGTCCCAGACTCTGCTACACATGGAGAAACAAACTCTCTCTGCATCTTCCCTCAAATCAAGTCATCGGAACATCTTCAATAAGGTCGCCCATCTTTCTTCCCAACACCAAATGAGGATAGGCTAGACTTATGCAATCTCTTCCTAAACACACAGTCCCTCCATTCCCAGGATCAGCTTAGTGAACCTTCTTGGGACTGCCTCCAATGCCTAATCTCCCTCTCCTTCGATACGGAGGCCCAAAACTGATCACTGTATCACAGATGTGGTCTATCTAGTGTCTTGTATAGTCTAAGCAAAATCTCCTGGCTTTTATATTCCATTCCCTTTGAAATAAAGGCTATCATGACCTGCTTAACTTGGCCGCTAGCTTCAGTTTTGGGATTCACGGACCAGGACTCCCAAACCCTTAGGTCCACAGCTTTCTGCAGTCTTTCACCATTTAAGTAATAAGTATTGACATCAATTTAATAGATATGGTTCTGTGTCATACATTAGTTAATCATTAAAAGTGGATCTGAGCAAATGAACCATGTTATGAACACTCAACTAGCTGTCTGATCTAGCAAATGGAGGTCCTGGCTGAATGGTATTGATGCTAGACTATAAATCTGGATTCCTAGGTGATATTCCAGTGACCTAGGTGCAAATCCTGCCATGGCGACAGGGTGAATTTGAGTTCAATAAAAGTCTTGGATTTAAAGTTTAATGAGGACCATTGACAGGAGAGAGCACTGTCTGGGTACTAATGTCCTTTCGGGAAGAAAATCTGTCATCTTTACCCAGTCTGGCGTACATATAACTCCAGACCACACAACAATGTGGCTGACTCTTAACTGACCTATTGGTAATTAGGGATGGGTGATCAATGTTAGCCCTGCCAGTCACACCTGCATCCTACAAGTGTATATTTTTTTTTTAAATCATGACCTTGACTGAAGGAAATCTGTACCCAGTCTGGCTTTCCTGAGTCATATTCTGTAATGCTTTGCATTCCACTGCAGACAAAAGACCTGTCAACAGAATACCTATCATAATGTGTAAACTTACTGGATGGCTGCAATGCAAGAGTGGACACACAGCAAGGAGTAGCCATTAGGGCTCTAAGATCATGGCTTGAGAAATATAAACAAGAGTGGACAGTGACTATTTGATCTTTGCAGCTATTGCAAGCTTTATGCAACTAACACTTTTTACAGACCAATCCATGTTGCAAAGTGTTCTGTAGACAGCTGAGATCAGGACATTTGTAGCAACTAGGCCCAATCATCACCAAAGAGGTCCTGGCTGAATGGTATTGATGCTAGACTATAAATCTGGATTCCTAGGTGATGTTCCAGTGACCTAGGTGCAAATCCTGCCATGGCGATGGGGTGAATTTGAGTTCAATAAAAGTCTTGGATTTAAAGTCTAATGAGGACCATTGACAGGAGAGAGCACCGTCTGGGTACTAATGTCCTTTCGAGAAGAAAATCTGTCATCTTTACCCAGTCTGGCGTACATATAACTCCAGACCACACAACAATGTGGCTCACTCTTAACTGACCTATTGGCAATTAGGGATGGGTGATCAATGTTAGCCCTGCCAGTCACACCTGCATCCTACAAGTGTATATTTTTTTTAAAAATCATGACCTTGATGGAAGGAACTCTGTACCTAGTCTGGCTTTCCTGAGTCATATTCTGTAATGCTTTGCATTCCACTGCAGACAAAAGACCTGTCAACAGAATACCTATCATAATGTGTAAACTTACTGGATGGCTGCAATGCAAGAGTGGACACTCTGCAAGGAGTAGCCATTAGGGCTCTAAGATCATGGCTTGAGAAATATAAACAAGAGTGGACAGTAACTATTTGATCTTTCCAGCTACTGCAAGCTTTATGCAACTAACACTTTTTACAGACCAATCCATGTTGCAAAGTGTTCTGTAGACAGCTGAGATCAGGACATTTGTAGCAACTAGGCCCAATCATCACCAAAGTGTCATTTGCTGTCCCTCAATGCAAGGATGTCATCTACTCAGGATAATACATTTTTGCTGTTGCTCTATATGCAACTGAACTGGCAGATTCCCTGTATAGGTAGTGGGATCTGGTGCAGATTATGCTTCCTTTTCTTTCTCTATTGCTGCTCTGACTCATCATTAAGGTGCAGCTGGGCAGACAAGTTGCCACTTTTTAAAAATTGACAGTAAGGTCCATGATCCTGAACTTTAAGTAACTTCATGGAAAGCTTCAGTGTCTTGGAAGACTGGGACCACTTTTGTTTGTCATTTATATATAAATGATTTAGATGAGGAAATGGAAAGCATGATTAGCAACTTTGCAGAGAACATCAGGATTGGTAGTATAGTGGATAATGAAGAAGGTTATTGAAGATTACAAAGAAATCTTGATCAATTGGGTCCATGGTCTGAAAGTGGCAGATGGGTCTAATTTGGATAAATGTGAAGTAATGCATTTTGGTAAAACAAACAAAGACAGGAATTATTCAATTTAAAGTAGAACCATCAGTGGTGTTGTGGAACAGAGAAACCTAAGGGTTCAGGTACATAATTCTCTGAAGTTTGCATCACAGATAGATAGGGTGGTTAAGAAGGCATTTTGCACGCTTGCATTTATTGCTCAGACTTGTGATTATAGGAGTTGGGATGTCCTATTGAGGTTGAACAGGACAGTGGTGAGGCCTGTTCTGGAGTACTGTGTCCAGTTCTCCTTGTTATAGGAAGGATATTATTAAGTTGTAGGGGGCTTGGAAGAGATTTACCTGGATGCTGTTGGGAATGGAAGATTTGAGTTAGGAGAGGCTAGATAGATTTAGATTAGATTAGACTTACAGTGTGGAAACAGGCCCTTCGGCCCAACAAGTCCACACCAACCCGCCGAAGCGCAACCCACCCATTCCCCTACATTTACCCCTTTACCTAAAGGTGAGGCGAAAGATTTTATAAAGGCGTAACTGGCAACTTTTCTTATGAAGTGGTTTGTGTATAGAATGAACTTTCAGAATAAATGGTGGATACGGACACAATCACAATGTTTAAAAGCTGTTTAGATAAGATCATTAACAAAAAAAAAACTTGGAAGGTCATGGACAAACCACAGGCAGTTGGAACCAGTTTAGTTTTGGATTATGTTCAGGGTGGACTGTTTGGACTGAAGGGTCTTTTTCAGTGCTGTATGAATGTGACTATGTGACTCCAAGCCCAGTAATCATTGGGCTAAATGGTTTGTTCCCGCTCTATTTTCTTTTTACTAAATGACTGCCTCAGACTGATTCCTGAGATGGCAGGACTGACAGATGACGAGAGACTGAATTAGTTAGGATTATATTTACTAGAGTTTAGAAGAATTGGGGTGGGAGGAAACCTATAAATTCTAACAGGGTAAAAATAGGAAGGAATTTCACACTAACAGAGCTAAGGGGGAGGAGTTAAAAACAAATGGGTCATAGTCGAAAGGAGACAGGGTGTAGGGCTGTCATGGGCAGAACTGTCTCCACCCAGAAAGTGGGGAGCCTGTGGAATTGTCTACCACAGAAAGCGGTCATGGTGAGATCATCAAATAATGTTCAAAGAAGATTGGGATAGAGTACCTTGGGGCTAAAGGAGAAAGTGGGAAATGGGAGTCTGAGTTGGGCAATACCATTGCAGCAGGCTGGAGGGACCAGGTGGCCTACTCCTGCTCCTATTTGCTCTGTCCTTCAGCTCCTTTGTTGAAGTGCAATTACAGAAATGGTCAAAAAATGCAACGAGCCTTGGATTAAGACATTGTCTGTTCCCTTGCAGAGGGAGGTTGACAGTCACGTGACTTACGCGTCGTTAATGCACCTTGAAAGGACAAGAGACCAAGATGTGCGTGCTGGAAGGCAGGGAGGTAATGGAGC
>NC_057759.1:5401546-5403502 GCF_004010195.1 Chiloscyllium plagiosum
TGGCTTATAAAGACTGTATACCGTTGTTCTGCCCTTTTTCGGGTTCGAGGAGTCCCCAGTATATATCTACCCACTGCCCTTCTGCCATTGGTAATGTGTCCGGTGATAGAATCATTTGGGATCCAGAGTGAATCATTGTCATAGAACAGTTGACAGAATAGCCATTTGGAAAGAGAACCGAGACCCCACATCTCACCAGCAAGTGACGGCCCATCAGATTCACAGGGCATGCAGGTGATGAAATATACCGGTGACGAAAGGTCTGTCCGGCCACTGATGTGATCAGTGGCGATGTCAAAGGCAGATTTTCTGGTTTACCCGAGAACCCTACTAACTAGATGCTGGAGGATGACATATTTGACCGAGGTATATCACAAGTGACGGTAGAAAATCTTGCATCTGTGTCAACCAAAAAAAACAGATTCTTGTCCATTACCCTCATTTACATATAGGGGTCTGCCAACCCCACATGCCCCTGGATTCTCGGGCCCCGTCAATATTTGTACCCCTGCCCTTCCGGCATAGTCTGGGGGTACGGTCCTTGCACCGGGGCTGCAGCTGCATTTAGGGCTTGGTAAGGCTGAGCAGCCTGTTGAAAAGAAAGCTGACTTGGGGATACTGTCCTCGGATCAATCCCTAGCCTCCCTTCTAGCCTCATCGAGCTGTAACTTCAGCAACTGCACTTGAGCTGACTCGTTGCTCTGTTTATCTTCATCCTGTTTTGTCCTGTTACGCTTCATGCGGTGCGTCAAATGTTTTTCCCACTGTTCTGTAGAACAACCTGGGATGTTAGGATTACTCTCCATTGCCTCTTTTACTTCCTTAGGCATCCCTGCCATAGGGGCGTTCCTAAATAATGTGGTCTGTAGCTGACCCGACCCTGGATGGCTCCCTGCAGTATCTGTTCACGTGCCCTTACACCTAGCCAAAAAGGCAGGAATATCCTCACCCTCCTTCATTGTGAAGGTGAGGGAGTGCATTGCTCCCGGTGGAATCGGAAGTCTATCCCTCATTGCCCTTCCCACACAGGTGGCATGCTGCACAAACTGTTCCGAATCAGGTAGTAAGGTGGTCCCCGCAGACGCTTCAATCTGCTGTATTTCCCACATATTCAATTCCTTGCCCAACAATGCTCTCCAATCACCCATAGCTAACTTGTACCCTAGTGTATATTGGCAAAATTTAGTCATCCAAGGCCCACCTCCCTCCATGGGTGGGGGCATTTTATCCAGGATGCAGTTCATGTCAGTAAATGTGAAGGGCTGATAAACATCCCCCAAATAAGAGCCTCTGTAAATTAATGGCATCTGGTGGATGATACTTTATGGTAAATTAATGGCATCTGGTGGATGATACTTTATGGGTTGTCGTAATGTGTCTCTGTGATGCAGGATGTAACTTGGTTCAGGTAGGGGCTTCATTGGAGGGCCATGTTCAGTATGCATTGTGAGTGAGCCTTTCAAAGTGACGGGGTAGGTGTGTGGGTCATCGTCTGTCAGGGATTCTTCGTCCTCAATATCTATACTACTTTTAGACTCCTCCCCATCCAATTTCTCTGTTCAGCTTCTAGTGTTAGTTTTTCTACTTTTCTGATACTTTCTTCTACACCTTCCGCCAGTCTCTGTTTTACTACGTTGTACTCTCTTGTTCCTACTTCTGCACATCTGACACCCCTTCTTGAACATACATAAGTGGCATTTGTATTACAGGATATGGGGGCGGTGATTGTACCACAGGCAATTTAGGATATAATGGCGCGGATGGTCCTGCATTTTCTGTCTCCTTTGTCAGTTCTATTGTAGAGGTACCACCTACTCTCTTTTGTAATGTTTCTACTGTCATACAGGCTAACGTCATGTTGTGCAGATAAATCCTCCTCTCCTCTTTCTCCTCGCCTTCTTTAGTCCACTTTCTTCTAACTAATATTGACCCTTTCTTTCCCTTCATGTGCTCTTC